>NW_021849398.1:0-38457 GCF_003651465.1 Formica exsecta | reverse complement strand
GTGCGTTCCGTTTCACGCATTGAGCGCATAGATCGCCTGGAAATCTATAATATATGTTACATGAACTATAGATTTCTAGGCGATCTATGCGCTTAATGCGTGAAACGGAACGCAACCGATAACTGAGCGCTCTCTCTGCTGAACGCGGCCAATGTTAACGAAATAGTCTCATGATACACAGGTTATGCACAGTTTTGCAGCAGTTGAGTTTTGTGAATGCAATACAAAAAAAAATTCAAAAATAAAAAATAATTTCATTTTTATTATATCTTCTATATTGTTTATTATCTGTTATGTATTCTCTATCGTTTATTATATGTTTATTGTTTCTTATATGTGTTTATGTATCTTATATTTGTTTATTTATATTTATGTGTATTTATTATTTTTTAAAAATATATTCATCATAATTATAATTACACACGAAAGATCTTTCATTAAAACCCTTTCTTGCCCGAATCTTCGTTTTAATATCCATTTCAATTATACAAAATGGCGGAATCTTGTCACGCTCTCTTATTGGTCAGTAGAAATGCCTGCGCAGTAGCACACCTTGTTACTTACACCATAATGTATAGAATTCAGTGTCTGCCATAAGCCCTCATGCCTCATAGATAATTGAGCCTTGCAATTTTGAATTTTAACGTCATTCACGTCATTTTGATAAGTTTATCAAAAACGTTTTGTGTTTTTACGAGCCAGTTATGATGGAAAAAATAATACAGCTGAAAGCAAAGCATATAAAAACAGATACGTTAGTACTTCAAAATTTGTTACAGGCAGAAATTGTTGATAAAATTAATAGAAGTCAAGACCAACACCGATTTAATGGTAAACTTTATTATTCGCGAATATAAAGAATTGTTTAGATTAGATTAACAAGGAAAAAAAAATGGAAAAGAGATCGCAAAAGCTATTGTATATTATTTTTTGCTTTGAGGCTTCAAGTTTATTTTAAATGATTTATAATTTGTGTAATAAACTTCAAAATTTATTTGTAATGTGTCATATGTCCTATAACTTGTGTGTATATCCTGATAAATATTTTGTATATTATATTTCTTTAAATATTTCCTTTTTTGGTTTTACACGATATGTAACATTATAAACAAAATTCTCGTAAATTATATAGATCTTCAAAGTTCAAGCTACATAGGATTATATAATTTTCATATTTTTATAGAAGATGAATTTAAGATTGAAGAATTAACATCAAAATTAGCTGTTATGGAAGAAAAGCAATATACAGAAACTCAAAATTTGAAGCGTAAAAATAATGAATTATCGAAACATAATGCTTATTTAGTAAGTATATTGTACATTTATTTATTTATTTATTAACATTAGTGTATTAACTATATTTTTTTCATCCAATCTTCTCGGATGTTCTATTATTGCTAAATGCTTGTTTTAATAGGAAAAACTAGAAATAGAAAGAAAAAAGTTTTTACAAGAAATTAAACAGTTGGAGGAAAAACGAAACAATTTGAGATCTTTTAAACCAAACTTACAAGATCAGCAAGTGCTGGAGCTAGGAAAGTATGTATCATGATTCCATATTGATATACTCTTGTTTTTCTAATTATCTTGTTTTATATTGTTTTGTTTTATAGCAAAAAATTAAAATTATACAAAGATTTAACAAGGATTCAATGGGATTATGAAGCTACAAAACATAGTGTAACAGGCTGTATCCTTTTTCAATACTTGTGACATAATAACTTAATAAATGACACACACACATACATTGTGTGTGTGTGTGTATTTTATATATATATATATAATATATATATATATATATATATATATATATATATATATATATATATATATATATATATATATATATGCAAGCACATTACACACTTCAAAGTATATTTAATATTGCAATTTCTCTTTTTTCTAAATGAAATTAGAAAAATTGTGGATAATAAATAATTCTTAACTCTTGATACAGATGTTTCAAATAAATGTGATTATATTCATTACTTTTGTCACGAAAATCAAGATACTAATGACAAATTAGTAGATTCTTTGTGGCACGAAATATATTTGTCTACTAGCAAAGGTAGAGACAAAAATTCTTAAATACTTTGTAACTAATATGATAGTTATAAGCTTCTGTATACATTTTGCTTTATAAACAGAGCATTTTTTTTGTCGCAAGTTTATTATATCTTAATTTAGCTTTGCTCAATACTAATAATCAATGTAACATTGATTAATCATAAAACTATTGAAGATTAATGCATTTGTTTATTTGTTTTTTATTACACATTCTTGTAATAATTGATAATTCGTATAGTTTATTTTAATAAATAGGATTATTTTTGCTATTGCAAAGCATACAATTTTTATTGAAGGAACTACATTTGTTTCACGAAAATAATATACTAAAATCAAACTTTGGATACAGTCAAAATAAATATGTTGCGCTCACCATACAATTTTTGTATTTATTTAAATCTATTATCCCTCTATATTTAGATGTTTTTGAATTAATTACTTTCAGAATACACAAATACGTTTATACTATAATTAAGATAAGCATACATGTATGTATGTTTGAAAATGATTATGGTAGATCTATGAAGTAAATCTATAATTTGTGGTAAAGATGTTCTTTTAATTTTTATTAATTTTTTTTAGATCTCATTAAGAACATAACAATCTATATTCTAAATTTCTTAATCAGGCTCTCCCATAGGTTAAGAGATTAAATGCATGATTTGTATAATATAATATATAATAGATAAAAAGAGAAGAAAAGAGGACACATAATCCTATCATTATAAAAGTACTAGCAATGCAGAAAAATATGCAGCTTAAAATACTTGCACCAATAGCCAATACTGTCACTGAAAATATAACATATCTTACAAGAATGTATAACGAATTGCAACAAAAAATAAAAATTTATTTCTCACCTTGAATCATCATAAAACCGATAAATGCAAATACAGCACTGATAATAGCAAATATAACAAAGAGAAAAATAGGTGTTAATAACGATGTTACCGCAACAAAGGTAACCACTTGCAGAAATGGATTATGGAGAAACTGTTCCTTAAATTTGAGAATGTACATACAAACATTGGGATGGTATAAAAACGTTTGCCATTTTCTGGCACATTCTTCATCTGAAAATAAACATTATTAATTCTTACTTCTCTTTCAATCTTTTAAAATTATAAAAGGTATATAAAAGAGTAAAAAGTACATATGTGCGATATAGTATATAACATTGAAATATACTCACAATACATAATTATTAAATTATATATCGTGTTGTCTGCACTCTTTGCCTAAAATAAAATAATTTTTCCTCATCCGTCTCAAATAGACGATAGGAAAATGAAAAGCAAGATAAAATAAGCAACATGTAAAATCACTGCTTAATGTTAAATTGTAGTTTTTCAAAGGCAGTAGAGTTGTATATTTACTTTACATCTGCCATTGGTAAGAGATTTCTTCCAGATATTTAAAATATAAATTTTTTAAAATCCGGCTATTTTTTAATAAATATGCATATGCATGTTACGACTTCCACAATTGATTTGAAAGTGGCGCTTAAAAAGATTATCTACTATTACATATTGATATAAAAAATATAAATTGATATTTATTTATAAGTTCAATATATTGAGACTCTTCTAAAAAAAGCGGATTTTTTCTATTTACTTTTCTGTATAGCGAATGTGATCAGTCGCATTACACTGCACTCATGACGTAAATATGGGTCTGTTCTTTGGCTGCGTTTCAATCACGGTTGTACCATCAACATATAGAATGGACTGCTGATGGCAGTAGAAGGGGAGCCGCATGAGTAGAGTGAGAGGCAGATAAGATGAGTCATGAGTAGAATTCTATATAGGGTGCGTTCCGTTTCACGCATGAACGCAGCATATCGCATTTCTATCTTTGTTCAACTTTCAGTAAATAACAAAGATAGAACGACGCTCGGTGCACATGGGCGACGTTCTCGAACGCAGCCCTGCACGATATGATACGGCGTGCGGCGTTGTGGTGGGAGACCGTTCCCATGCGCGCATGAACTGCGCATGGATTGAAACGGAACGATCCCGTGCGCTCCCATAGACATAGTATATCTATAGACCGAGCGTTTGCCTTTATTTAAGGAGTTGGGGCCGATGCCCACGTAGAAAAGGACATCTATTACGAATGAACGGGTTAACCCGGTTCAATTAATCACTATATTTTACTATGAATTCAAGCTTTTTATTGGCAGAGACGATGCAATGACGTCATTAATCACTCTGAGAGCGATTAAACCTGCTACATTTGAAAACTCTATTAGAATCTAATCAAGGATTAAGAGATATAATTTTCATAATTTTTTTTTCTGCATGTTTATAACATACTGCTCCTTTAAATAATTTTCTGCATTTATATTTTAAATTTATTTTAATTTACTGCCAGAGTAATAACGTTTTATAATATATTTTTGATTAATAATAATAATAACACACACACACACATCTATTATAAAATGAAATAAATGAAATAAATATAATTCTGGGCAACAATATTCTGCGCAGACGCTTAACGCTCGACGCTGCCATGTAAAGGCACCTTTAGAGAATCCCGCTACAGATAAGAACAAATAAAGAACAGACCCATGGCCACATTTTTCATGTAAACTAGACGGCATTTGGCTATAATTTCGAAGATAAATTTAACAATAAATGTGAGCTTAGAATACATGTCGTAATTTAGTTGGCATAATGTAAACAGCATTAGAAAAACCGAATTGTTTAGCGAGGAAAGCGGTTGCCTGTCAGTCGGTAGATACATACCATATTTTACATTTCCAAATTAAGATTAAGGTTACATTTTAATATTTACATTATTCTCTTCTGTGATTATAAAATAAAACCGTCATTAGAAAAGAGTACAGAAATTGTTATCGTAATGAGAAATATAAAGGAGGCATGGTAATATGTCCAAAGGATGCGGATATCCGTTAATGAATACTTAATCTAACTTAAATAGCTTTTATAATACTTGAAATTCCGGTGGGAAAGTTTTTATTAAAACTAAAATTTTAATTAAATAAGAACGTTTTTAATAATGTTTAGAATAATAAGTTTCGATGACTCTGGCCGTACATTAATCGATTACTAAATACGCGATGAGAATCACGATGTGTTTTTACGAAATTGTCAATATGTTTGAAAAAAAGCCGATATTTTAACAAATTGATATTAAGTTAAAACGATCGCGTTGATGAGCTTAACGAATCCGCGAACAATGCAATTACAAATTTCGCTGGGTATTCCGTTGGATGACAGAAGTGGATCGTCATGGCCGAGGTAATCAAAGATAGATGTTTGTCGATGTATTTCATATATCGATTTGAAATATAATTATGGAAACAATTTCTAAAATTACTAAGAAGTCGATTAATGTTTAAATCGTATAAGTTTTATAATTTATCAATTATTATTTTTTAAAATAAATCTTTGTTATATACATATATGACACACATTCAAAATTACAATATGATAATATATACAATATCGTTCAGCATGTAGAAATTTTAATATCTATCAATTGTTAAACTCGCACATCACACATAGAACAGCAGAATATTTATTATCAGAATATAAGAGCTGTCATTTCTTTTCGTTCAGGAAAGAGAAACGGAAATGGTTTCTGTCGTTGTTGTGTGGCACATGTTTGATATATGCTACACGTACATCTATCCCTTTATTGATGCCAATCATCAGTAAAGAAAAGCATTGGTCAAAACCTGAATCTGGCATTATACTATCGAGCTTTTTCTGGGGATATACGTTGACACAAGTGATTAGCGGTTATATTAGTGACAAAATCGGCGGGCAGAAAGTATTATGGATATCTGCCCTCGGTTGGTCGGTAACGACCTTTTTCATGCCAGAAATTATAGAATTTTTTTCCAATGATCAGACTTCCGTTTTGCTTGTTGCAGTGGTGAGAATGATAAACGGAGCGTTTCAAGGTAGTTCTTTCTACATTATGTTGCCGCACTAATGACAATTGAAGATAACAACACTTGTCACTTACAGGAATGCATTTTCCTAGCATGATTAGCTTGATTAGTCAACGCTTGCATGAGGCTGAACGTGCCTCCTTTTTTAGTTTGTTAACATCAGGATCTGCTCTGGGCACATTACTCACTGGATCATTAGGCTCTTATCTTTTGGAGAATTATAACTGGATGACTGTCTTTCGAATCTTAGGTACAATATATTTTATATATAATAGAAACAGAATGTTAAAAAAAGAACAAATCTAGTATTTGCTGAAAATACATCAAATTTTGAGAGAATTTGGAACAAGGATTTATTAAATACGAAATGTGATTTCAATTTTGAAGACTATTTCAATCTTAAGAATTAATGAAAAAATATATCTAAGAATTAATATTTCAATGATAATAATAATTTATGTCACATATGTGGAATTAATTTTTTTTTATATGGACCTTGGTGTATTGCTTGAAACTTGATGTAGCTAAATGTAATTTTGTTCTATCCAGATTTAGCAAATCATTTTTCGTCTTTGGACGTTTCGACAGATTTCGAATCGATTTTTTCTTAGTGAAAATATCAAGAGAATTTATTTTATTTGCTGAAGCTCTCTGATTAAACTATTTATATCTTTCAAACTAATTCTCAAATATTCGTAATTAGCTCACAAAATAAAACTCATGACTCTGTTAAGGTATACCATTAAAAAAAAAAAGGAAAACTAAAGTCTTACTGTCTATTGTATTGCCGAAGTATCTTTCATTTTTACTTATAATTATTAGATTTTTGTTTTTTTTTTGTTAAAGCAAAATTAATATCAAATTAATCAAAGAATGCATAGACAAAAGATGATATATGTTGTAATTTAATAGAGAGTTTATTGTTGTATTTCTTTGTTAAGTTTATTGGTATTAAAACTGATTGGTTTGAAAGTTGTATACATTTGTAATGTTTATTAATTTATTGATATAGGGGGCATGAGTTTGGCATGGACAACCTTATTAAGCTACCACATTCTGCCATTTAAGGGAAGAACTATTTCTACTAAGTCAAACACTAGCTACACTTTGCCTTGGTTCAAGCTTTTATCAAAGTCTCCTTTCTGGTAATCATGGTGCAAGAAACTATACACACACACACACACACGCATATATATATATATGTTTTTTTTTGTAATTTGAAGACAAAAGATAGAACGAATTTTCTTCATAGTTAATTTGCTGAGAGAGAGAAAAAGAGAGAGGGGCGAGAGGGAGAGGCGTTACATGTATATTTCCTAGAGAATTATGATTGTGCCCTAAAATAACGTAAACTTGCATACATTGCAAATTATACATGTGTGCTTTAGTTTAATTGCTGAAATGCTTGATTTGTTTTTAAGAAATTTCTTGCTTATCCAATTCCGAATCTTTCAATTGTGGAAATTGCAAAAGAACTGTGATATTATAAGTTTTTGTAAGTACAACATAACAATCTCAAATTGATTGTCTTATATGCTTTGTGACTATTAATCATGACTTTCAGGTCCTGTGTTATTGGACATGCTTGTCAAAATAATTGTTTTTTTGTATTACTCTCATGGATGCCTACATATTTTCATGATATATTTCCCGAAGTTAAGGTAATTCTGTTATTTAATTTTCATTGAGTATTATTTCTCAAAAAGTGGTTTTCTACACATAGTACAAGCAAAAATGTTTATAACAATTTATAGAGTTATTTAATTGAGATATGCTTTTATCTATTAAACATATAAAGTATTGTACAATGTAGTATTTTATAGAAAGATCTGCAAAAATAGTTCTATAATAAAAATAGAGTTGAAAATATGTTAGATTTATAGCTAAAAACTAAATAACTTTTATTACTGTAATGTTAAATAATTTAATTTAATAGATTTGGGTTGTCAATGTTATACCATGGTTATCGATGCTACCTTGTACATTTTTGGGAAAAGTTATGTCGGAAAGGATAATTAAAGCGGGTTATTCTGTGACTTTGACGCGCAAGACAATTCAAACGATCTGTTTTGTCACTGAAATTGGGAGTCTCTTATTTTTGAGTAAGTTTACATTTAATAATTAAAGCCTATCTAAAAAAAAATTTGAGACAGAAACTTAATTTCAGGTATTGTGTAATACAGAAAATATTTTAACATGGAACGTACATACATATGTAAAATACATATCATCAGGATATAGTAAGAATATATGTCACAAAATTATAAATAAAATTCTGTCTTGAATTTTGTCGCAAATTGTAAATAATTTAAAGCGGCTTAGATGTTGATTATATTGCAGTGTTGTAATTCGTACAGTTGAACTCTCTTAATCCTGGCAGTTAAAAGTCGGGTAAATCGGATCTATTTGTAGGTTTCCATTCAATTCGTAAAACACATTTTCTACATGTGCTATTAATATAGAAAGGACAGAAAAAACTTGCACAATAGAAATAATGCTCAGTTCCATTAATATGACTCGGAATTAACGAAATTATAATAGTTTAGGGAACAAAATCCAGTTTATAAAAGCTCGAGACTAATTAGTTGAGTTAAGAAAAGTTAAGAGTAAGGGTATAATTAAATCATTATATATTTCAATTTTTATACATATTCATATTTTTATGTACAATTTTTTTATAATTTTTATTTAACTGCAATGCTTTTTTGTTAATATTTGGGAACTGATGTTCGAGCTTTAATAATAATTGTTAAGATAGAAGTAAAATCACATAAGTCAATTTTCTTTTCTGTCTTTTTCTTTGCAGCAAAAGTGAAAAGTTTTCAAAGCGCAGTATTGTGTCTTGCACTGACTATTGGTGGTTCAGGCTTCCATAATAATGCTATTGCTGTAAATCCTTCGGATCTTGCACCAAAACATTCCGGCAGTGTATTTGGTCTGATGAATACCGTTGGTGCGATACCCGGTATGTGTAATCAATATAACCTATTCCATTAGCAAATAATGTAATATATTGTTTTTCAGGTTTTCTCGGTGTATATTTTTCCGGATATATTTTACATGTGACACACAGCTGGCATGTTGTCTTTTTACTTATCGCTGTTATCGATGCTTTAGGATGTGTAACGTATATATTATTTGGCTCGGGTCAAGCAATTATATAAATTATGTCCTGTACAGTCAATGCGTATTTCACTTAAAATTTTTAGTAACATGCTTTTGTGCATATAAAAAAAGGGAAGAAAATAATTGATAATACTTATTATAAATATCGCAAAATGAAAAGTGCGAAACCGTAATCAGCTATTCTATATAAGCTTTTTATTTATTTTTCGTTTATTCTTGAAAAACATTGAATTACAGGGTGAGTCTCTTTAATCTTAACAGGCAAATATCTCAAAACCTGTAAGTTTTAGAAGGAAACTTTTTAGACAAAAGTTGTTTGGTTCTGAGGAGAAAAAGAGATAGGAATATTAGTTAGACCTTCAATTAGTGTAAGAAAAAACAAATAATAGTTTAAAAAATAAAAAATACATTGTAAATAATTATATAGTTTTTCTTAAAAACAATTTTTTTTTACTGATTGATTTGTCTCATTATTCTGTACATAAAAGTATTACGGTAAGATTATCGAAAACTAAATATTTTACGAGATATTTTATTTTTTATATCAAAATATGTCAGATTAAAATATAAAATAACTCAAAGAGTACTTAATAAAAACATACTTTATTATAGGGTTTTGAAAAGGTCTCGACAAGGGCTATAAGGATATGCAATAAAAAATAGAGGTTTCAATTTAAGAAATTCAATGTGACCTTGATATGACCTTAACAATGCCACCCAAGATCTAACTAATATTCCTATCTTTTTTCTCCCTCAGAACCAAACAACTTTTGTTTAAAAAGTTTCCTTCTAAAACTTACAGGTTTTGAGATATTTGCCTGTTAAGGCTCCTGAGTACTCGCCGTGAAACTCTGAGTTGACGGTAGCGACATGAGAATAAAGATGTTGCGGTAGGAATAAGAACCCTGTCCAACGACTTACCATATAAGTGAACTGAGATTTATTTGTAACTTTTGGCTGGATTTTTTAGCTCACGCCTACTGCTCACTGCTCCCCTCTTACCCCTCGCTCCTTAACAACGCATCGCCGCATCGTAACTAAGGAGCGCATCGCTTAGTCTCAGGAAATTCAAAAAATGTAAAGGGCGTTTTTTAATTCATCGATTGATCAATTGCATGATGCACAAATGTAGCAAATACAGGACTTAGCTGTACTTGCGCATCATATGCGATTGATCAATCGATGAATTAAAAAACTCGCCCAAAAATATAATACTACAAATAGAACGGTTCTTAACGGTGACTACTCAGGAGTCTTAAGATTAAAAAGACTCACCCTGTATATATAGATATATAAAATAAATAAACAAGTACTAGCTATCGTTTATCGTTAAAGATAAGGGGAAAGAGGGAGGAGAAGGGAGCGGCGGTGAGAAAAAATCAAACTTTCATAGTTGTTAAAAAAAAACAGACCTTATAAATATGAACTGGGGCAATTACAATAGTTGTTACATTAAACCATTAGAAGCGATGTTCGGAAGAGAGAGAAGTTAAATAGAGAAACTAGAGTCCTAGACCCGTATTTTGAGCTCACATTTATCGCTAAATGCTCCTCTAAGGGATAAGAAACAATGGTGTATGGGCGACTAATGCCCAACCAGCCATAAAAGAAAGAAGAAGAAGAATTAGTCGCCCATACACCATTGTTTCTTATGGGTTTGTAGAATATAAGCAAAACTCCTCTAAGAGAGGATGGAGTCCAAAAAAAGGTCCAGACAAAAAACATACGCAGCACGCAAAAACACGTCCGAACCCGACACGTTGTCAGTCGGAACTTAACTAATTTTAACCATCGGTTCATCCATGAAGGAAGAATAAGGAGAGTTATCTACCTTAGATTGGAAATGGTCACAAAAAATGTTCCGTATGTGGCCAGGTTTGCCAAATGGAATAACTTGGACCAATTCGTCGCCATCTTGAATATTCGTACATATATAGTGTTATGTTTAGTTGTATAAATTTGATTCTACCCCGCACTAGGTGCGAATTAATGGCTTCTGCACACAGGACGCGGAAACGCTTGCCGCGCGGCGAAAGACTACGCGATAGCCAATCAATTTTTCGCTCTAATGGAAAAGTTATAAGTTGATTGGTTACCGCGTCGCCTTTTGCCGCGCGGCAAGCGTTTCAGCGTCCTGTGTGCAGAAGCCATTAATTTTATTGCTTCGATGGAAACTAGACCTATGTCTATGCGTACCAGAGAGAAGAATGAGAGTCGCCACGTACGTGACGCTAGTGTACGACATAGAAAAAGCGTTACACGAAAAACGGCAGCGTGGCGACTCTCATTCTTCTCTCTGATGCGTACTACCGTTCGCGATAAGCCTAGTCTTACTACCGATACATTCCCTCCTGTTCTTCTTTACTCAATGGTTTTGTGTGCAAGAGCCCTTATGCTCAGTAGTCTAACCTAGCTTAAGCTTAAGTTTCAATGATTTCAAATTTGTCAGTGTAATTATCCAACGGACAATTTGACAGCAAATACTGTGTTTTCTTTAATTTTTTTTACAATTTTACTGAATAATAAGCAATTATTGATAGTTATCAGGAAAAATTGTTATTGTAAGAATTATAAAGGAGCTACTATAGATTCCATGGCATTTCCACTAAATGATCAGGTTTATACAAAATCTTTTACTCCCAGAGAATATCAGGTAAGTTTTTTTTAACAATGCTTGAGAGATAAGGAAATCATAAATAAAATATTAGAAATTACATACAAATTCTGTATTATGGATAATGATACAAATTGTCTTTTGGTATTTTGTTGATAATTATTTGTAGGTAGAACTCCTTTATGCGGCAAAAGAAAAGAACATAATTGCCTGTTTAGGAAAAAATTCTGAACAAACATTTCTTGCTATAAAATTGATTCAAGAATTTGCTACTAATAACAGAAGGTAACAGTAAAGTTTCTATTTATGTTTCAACAAATTATATTTATGGAATTATTGTTAAGAAAAATGTTTATGTGAAAAAAGAGTTATTGTTAAGAAAAATATTTGTGCTATTATACACACACATTCTAGTAAAAATTTAAATCTTTATATAGAAGTATATGAAAGTGTTTTCTATATATCATATTTTGAATAAGATATAGTAAATATAAAATTAAATATTAAATAAATATGAAATTTACTAAATATATTCGAATTTATTCATTTATATACATAGATCAATAAGTGATGGTGGAAAACGAGCAATATATATATTAAATGATGAAGATAAATGTACAATAATAGGAACTTATATAAAACAATTGACAGATCTGAAAGTATTAGCATGCAATTCTGATATATTTAAGGAATTTGCTGAAAGTTTTGAAAGATCTCACGTAAGAGAAGATATTTATTTATTAAATATTTATTATTGATTAAGATAAAATTTATTATAAGTATTTCTTTTTTGCGATACATTTTATTTTGTATGTAGGTATTAGTCGGAACAGCAAAAGTTTACGCACAATTAATATCAGAAAGCAAACTTTTATCATGTCATCTAAATCTAGTCATAGTGGATGAGTGCCATAAATCTATCGAAGATAGCAATTTAAAGTTTGTCCTTCAAACTTTTCTATTGTGCAACAATGTTCCTAGAATAATTGGATTGGCGGTACCTGTGTTTAACTTGACACAAGAATCTGGAAGATTGGGCCTAGAAATAGAAAAAGTAGAAGCTGCCTTTCAATGTAGTGTAGAAACCGCTAATGATATCCTTTCAGTAATACGGTAAGCTTAATAATTTAATAATTTTCTTATTATAGAGAAAATGTCTAAGAAACTGGTAATTATTTGTAGTTATAGCCCAAAACCAAGAGAGTACATTGTGGAGTATGACAAAGGAGAAAAGAAAGACTTGTATAATATGCTTGAAAGTTGTGTGCTACATGCTATCGAATTTTTGCGCGATCATCGGTATGATCCAATGGAGATTTACACCGAGGAATTTTATGAAGATATTCAAAAAATCCCTGATCCTATACAAAAACCCTTTGAGATGATGCAAGATTTTTTGCATATATTAGAAACTCTTGGACCTTGGTGTGCAGATCGCGCTGCTCTGGCATTATTATTCTTAACAGAAAAATTGAAGATTAAAACTCCTTATGAGAGGCATTATCTGCTATTAAATATGATGGCATCTGTTTTTATAAAAATTCGGTAAGAATTAATAATAATGATTATGATATCGATATCCACATACTAATTAGCTTTGATGGACATAAATTTGAGTTGAGTTGAGTTGAGTTGAGTTTCCCTAAGTTGCCAATTATAGCCATGTTTGTATTTTTAAGAAATATCTGTATATGCACATTACCATAAATGCATATTTCTCTTAATATGTATTTTACATAGTTTTTTTTTCTATTTTCTTATTATGGAATATAATATTAAAATTATGAATCTTACAGTGCCATTTGCGATAATGAATTTCAACGTTTATCCGAGAAAGAAAGGATATATCAATATAGTACTCCAAAAGTTCATCGATTGTTACAAATCTTGAAAATTTATACTCCTTTCTATGCTAAGGAGACTAACACTTTAGAAAAAAAGGCAAGCTCTGGTAAGAATCTCTCTTAATGTATAAAGTATACAATAATATATCTTAAAGTATAAGTTATATTTTTTCCAGATATTAATTTAAAGAATTGTATCGCAAGAAGTGACAAAGATATCTCTTTCTCAAAAACTCAGGAAAAACCAGCGCAGTTGAAAAGATTTGGCGCTAATTGGAAATTTAACGATGACAATTGCAGAAAAACATTCAAATTGCAACGTTACCCATGCAGTAGTACAGATCCTGATTTACTTTGTGGAGTAATTTTTGTGGATAAAGGCTTTACAGCAAAAGTTTTATTTTATTTGCTAAGCGTAAGTATGAGTCTTATTGCAATAGCTTTAAATTATTGTTTAAATAATTGTGAATTTAAATATTAATAATATCGTAGGAAATATGTAAACATGACGAAGACTTGCATTTTTTATCACCTCTTTATACAATCGAAAGAACTAACGACGATGTTAGTTATTCGAGAGATTTAGAAATGGAGCATAGAAAGCAGGAGGAAGTTTTAAAGCGATTTAGAATTCATGAATGCAATTTATTGATTGCAACTTCAATCTTAGAAGAAGGTTTGTAAAAACTTGATTTTATTATATTATATATTATTTATACTAGGTATTTTTCCTAAAAAATAGGATCTGCTTTTTAAAGATAGATTCACAGGGTCTAAAAAGAAAAAAAAGTTTATATGGTTAAGTTTTCCTTTGCAGGTTGCAAAATATAGCCATGTTTGCAGGAAACATTGTACATACATGTTCTCTTATATTACTGTTTTAGGTTTTTTTTTTATTTATTTACTTTATTTATTTTTTTATATATGGCACTTTTTTTTAAGTTAACATATTTATCGTAATTTGTTAAGCACAGTATCTTTACATTCCGCTTTTTTTTTTTACAGGTATTGACATTCCAAAATGTAATTTTGTGATGAGATATGATTTCCCAAAGAATTATCAATCATATGTGCAGTGCAAGAGCAGAGCAAGAGCTGTAGATGCTTTGCATATACTATTGGTACCACAAGAAGCATCTAAAGATTTTATATGGCAATTAGCTCAATATCAATATATAGAAAAGGTATAACTCACAGAATTTAATCTTATAATCCATCTTATAAACATGCTTATTTAATTAATTAAATTTTATTTTATACTTGGCTTATCTTTTTGAATCGTACAGTATTGTACATACTGTTTAATTTATTCATAAACTTTAGTGTATACCAGTTTTATTATCAACCTTTAATGTGGTTCATTATCTGTGCCAATCTTGGTCGAAAATTGTAATGGAAGAGCATCAATCTATTTTGTAGACTTTATTATTAAAATGTTCTAATAAAGAGCTAACTGAAGAGGAAGAGAACGAGGCAGATATGTATGCTGCGATGATACCACATTACAAACCACTCAATGCAGATGATGCTCCCAAAGTTACTTTTAATTCTGCTATTTCGTTGGTTAATAGGTAATATAATGCTTCATTTGCTATTAACAATTAGTGAAATGTAATCATTGCTTAAAAAATACTGTTTAAAATAGTTATTTTAATGAGCTAATATTAGTGCTCTCAATCATGCAGATATTGTGCAAAGTTACCCAGCGATACTTTTACAAGATTAACACCAGAATGGTTTATCAAAACGGTAAATATTCATGACACAACCATGTATATTTGCTCTCTACGACTTCCCATAAATTCACCACTAAAATATGTAGTTACGGTAAGTAAATATAACTACATGTTTATATGGAATAACGAACATCATAGAATCACTGGATGTCTTTTCGACTTTTTTGATCAATTTTAAGACTATTTTTGTTTAGCATAAATATTAAGATCATAACTATACATACGCACACGCATGTTTATAATATTATGGCATTTTTTTTTTCATGTTCTAGTCATATCCAATGCCAAATAGAGCAATGGCTAGACGTATGGCTGCTTTGCAAATGTGTATCGATCTACATCGAGAAAACGAGATAGATGATAATTTGTTACCTATTGGAAAAGAGAATTTTAAAGCCAAGCCTGAAGATGCTGAAGTACCTGCTCTACCAGATGAAAGCAGGACTGACTTTTCAGAGGCTAGACCTGGGACGACGAAACGCAGACAATATTACTACAAAAAGGTTGCGCTTATTTCTTTCAAAATTTGTTATTCTTTCCTTCTCATTATTTTGTGAATAGTTTTCATCAACTTACACAATTTGTTTTAGACAGCTGAAGCATTAACGGATTGTAGGCCAATAGTTGGAGTACCATCTTATTTATATCATATAAATATGATATTAAGTTGTCCTCTGCCCGAAGAACAAAATACACGAGGTAGACGCATTTATCCTCCTGAAGAATCAGCTATTGGATTTGGTATACTTACATTAAAGGAGATACCCAAGGTGAAACATTTTTAGACTCGTTCTTCCCGAATCGTGTGCCAAACATTATTGCTTGAAGAAATTTATAAATGGTTTCAACACATATTACACACATGTATACGAGTTATTTTCTTTTGTAGTTGTGTCCATTTCCTATTTACACTAGGTCGGGTGAAGTTCATGTGCAATTAAAACTTAGTAAGCAGACTATAATTTTGGATGAAGTTCAGGTAGAAAGAGTTGATACTTTCCTTAACTATACCTTTACAAACGTTTTGAGATTACAGAAATATCTAATGCTCTTCGATCCAAATGCTTCAGAGAATTCATATATAATTGTACCAGTAAAAATATGTAAGTATAATTCTATTATATATATATATCGTAAGTCTATATTCTTTAGAAAAACGTAAATCCGAACATTTGTTTCAATAAATAAGTTTAATATCATGCAAGTAACTCTAATAAAATAGAATTTATTTTTAATTTAAAAATTATGAAAGAATAATTAAAAATTTAATTATTTATATTTCAAAGAATGTAATAGGCAAAATATATATTGCCACGACTTTTTATTGTCATATTATCAAAATTTCTAATATTATGTTATTAATTTTCATACAAATAATTGTTTAAAAATATTAATAATGTATTTTATTTTGTGAAATTTATGGTGTTTTTTTCCTTAGTTTTACACAATGATGTAAATATATCAACATTAATAATTTTGCATCTATGCCTTTCCACATCTATCCCTTTCTTTCTTCTTAGATATAGAAATATTTAAAAATATTTTCATAAAAATACACACACATAATACTTGCAAAATTCAACTTTTTTTTAGTTACGACAGATGAAGGATCAGATATTAGTGTAGATTGGAATTTTCTAGAATGCATTTATCAGAATCGAAATGCAGTACCAATCAAGGTCCCAGAAGAAGACAGAAAAAATTTCAAGTTTGATCCTTCCAAATATTACGATGCAGTAATCATGCCATGGTATAGAAGTCAAGATCAACCACAGGTATACATTTAAATGCATTTTAATTATGCATTAATAAATCTTTTATATATTTTATTATTTTTCGTGATATATGATACACACACACATACACACACACACTTATAGAAAGGGAGAGAGAATGAGCAAACATAAACATATGTACATATATATATATACGTCGTACATATGGAATCATGCTGTGTATATGTGTACGCGCGGGCGCGCGAGTATATATATATATATATAATCTTTTTTTTCCTTCAGTACTTCTATGTAGCAGAAATATGCACAAACTTGAATCCAAAATCTTCTTTTCCCGGACACGATTATAGCACTTTTGAAGAATATTACTTGAAGAAATATGGTATACAAATACAGAATTTAGAACAATCGTTGTTAGATGTGGATCATACATCAGCTAGATTAAACTTTTTAACTCCTAGGTGAGGTGTCTCTATGAAGCAGCTATATTTATATAGATAACATTTAATAAATTATTTATTTTAGATATGTAAATCGCAAAGGTGTTGCTTTGCCTACAAGTAGCGAAGAAACAAAGCGCGCTAAGAGAGAAAATTTAGAGCAGAAACAAATTCTCGTTGCTGAATTGTGCGCTATTCATCCTTTTCCAGCGTCTTTGTGGAGACAAGCAGTTTGCCTACCTTGCATATTGTATAGAATTAATGCTTTACTGCTCGCTAATCAAATACGATGCCAAGTTGCGCAAATGATAAATTTGGGGCAACAAGTTTTGAATTCAGGTGCATATCATGTAGGAAATCTACACTATATATTTCGACATGACGGCGGGATCAGGAATATAACAATTATAACAGTTTACATATAAGAATAACATTTATAATTATATTCCAAAAATGTATTTCAGATTTTGATTGGCCGGCATTAGATTTTGGATGGAGCTTAGCGGAAGTATTGAAAAGATCAAAGGAAACGGAAAAAGCAAAACAAACAAAAAATGAAAATACACAAGGTAATTCGCCGTCGAACAATATGATCTCCAACAAGTGTCAAAATACATCTAGCCAAGACATAAATAATAAACAGAACATAATGTGTAATGAGAAACAAAGAGAACTGAAATCCGACGATACAAAAACTGATCAAGTGGAAAATGAGATTGCTGACATTGAGAAGGATGACGAGTTGGAGATTGGCACATGGTCAAACGACATGGCATGGTCAAATAATGTGGAAATGAATTCTATGGATTATAATGCAGACAATCTGAAATCGTTTCCTCTAAATGTGACGGTTTTACCGCAAGATTTTGGTTGGAATGACATTCGATATGGCTCACCGACATATGAATCTGATTTCGATGAATCAGACGACGTATATAGTGACGGCTTTGCCGATACGTCTGACGAAAGTGAAGACGAAAGTAGAGGGCTGAAGATTTCTTATATGGGAGAAAATGTTGCGGAAGCTGTGGAGGATGAAAAACAAATATCTAAACAGGAGATCAATAAGAAGATATTAGATCTTTTAGAGATAGAGAAGAATTTTGACAATAATTTTTGGATGTATGCGGAAAAAGACGAAGAATTATTACTTGCGAAACATAAGGAAGCGCATTATGAGTTTGCTAAGAAAAAAGAGCGCGATATAATGACAGATGGTACTTTCATATCTTGTAATTCTGAAATTATGATTAAGAGGAAGAATTCGTCGAGTTGCCAAATTGATAGAGAACAATCCGATTATAAACATAAGGATTATATCGAAACTGTTGCAAGAAAATTTACCAATGAAGTATTAAACAAGAAGCCTGCTAATTCTACCCGAATAGCAAAAAAAATTAATAAACCAGATGAAATCAATTATATAAATGGCAATCTCTTTAGTTTTGATTATCAACCGGAATTAAAGAATCATCCGGGGCCAAGTCCTAGTTTAATTTTGCAAGCTTTAACAATGTCTAATGCAAACGATGGCATTAATCTAGAACGATTGGAGACGATCGGAGACTCATTTCTTAAGTATGCTATAACTACATATTTGTATTGCACATATGATAATATTCACGAAGGAAAACTTAGCCATTTAAGATCGAAACAGGTACATCGACTAATTTAGAAATATATAAGCGCATTAGAACTATTTATAAATATAACATTCTCTCTTTAAATTTTCAATTTTAGGTTAGCAATTTAAATCTTTATAGACTTGGAAGGCAAAAAATGCTCGGCGAAAGTATGATAGCGACTAAGTTTGAACCGCATGATAATTGGCTACCGCCGTGTTATTACGTTCCCAAAGAGCTCGAGCAAGCGTTGATAGAATCTGGTGTTCCTTCTGCTCTGTGGAATCAAGCTGACATTCCCACCTTGCAAGCTGTAAATCCTACTGAAATAACTCAACTCGTTAGAGAGACCGAGGAGAAACTTGTGATTATGAAAAGTGAATTGGACAAAAACGAAAGTAGACTGTCGAACAATTTAGATAATCTGCGATGCTTCATACCTTATAATTTAATTACACAGCACAGTATCCCGGATAAAAGTATCGCGGATTGTGTAGAAGCTTTGATAGGAGCATATTTAATTGCATGTGGACCTCGTGGAGCGCTTCTCTTCATGACTTGGTTAGGGATTCATGTTTTGCCTACCGAAGAAGTTTGCGTGATAAGCGAAAATGAGTCGGAAGAAAGAATACCTGGTAGTACACCATACGTAAACGGAACTAATGAACAGGGCAAAACTACTTGGACACAAGTGAGTAGTTGATTTTGCACAAGTTCTCTTTAAATTGTCCAAGTTATAGCATTTATTATTATTGTATTACTCTTTACATAATCAATTTTTATAAGTAATAATATGCTTAGCCACTAATAGCTTTCAAGTTATAAGCCAAAAAAAACTTAACGTGCAAAAAAAAAGAAAAAAAGAATTACAAGAGAAGTATGTGTGAATAATGGAACATTATTCGCGATATATAATTTGAAACGGGTCGCGTTCTTTGACAAAGTTTTAATTTGAGATTTAATTACATTAAAATTTCCAAGATGTGAAATTTTCAAGGTATTAGAAAATAATAATTTTTTTATTGTACATGTGCGATGATCTCACATAAAAAAAAAAATTGACTCCAAATTTTGATTGACAAGAAACGTAAGTGCTATGTATACTCTCCATCAATTTTTATACAGTCTATTTAATTGTCAAATTTTGTTTGCAGTAATATCTCCGAATAAAATATATATATGTATATATATGTGTACAATATATTTAGAATATGGTTGTGTGTTCTTATCATACATACATACATATACATATACATACATATACAGGGTAGGCCATTTTAATGTATCCACTGAAATATCTTAAAATCTATAAGTTTAAGACAAAAATGTTTTAGACAAAAGTTGTATGGTTTCGAGGGGGCCATAAGGTGATACCATTGGTTTGACCTTGAAGAGTTATTTGAAGGTCACATGAAGGCCACATTTAATTTTTTAAATGGAATACTATATTTTTTATTGCATATTCTTGTAGCCCATCTTAAGAGCTTTCCAAAACACTACAATAAAATAATTTTCATTAAGTACTTTTTGAGTTATTTTATATCTTAATTTGACATATTTTGATATAAAAAATAAAATATCTCGTAAAAAGTTTTTGATAATCTTACCGTAATACTTTTATGTACAGAATAATGAGACAAATCAATTAGTGTAAAGAAAAAAACAAATAATTGTTTTAAAAAATACATTGTAAATAATTACATACTTTTTCTTAAAAACAATTTTTTTTTTTTTACTGATTGATTTGTCTCATTATTCTGTACATAAAAGTATTACGGTAAGATTATTGAAAACTAAATATTTTACGAAATATTTTATTTTTTATATCAAAATATGTCAGAATAAAATATAAAATAACTCAAGAAGTACTTAATGAAAATTATTTTATTATAGTGTTTTGGAAAGCTCTTAAGATGGGCTACAAGAATATGCAATAAAATATATAGTATTCCATTTAAAAAATTAAATGTGACCTTAATGTGACCTTCAAATAACTCTTCAAGGTCAAACCAATGGTATCACCTTATGGCCCCCTCGAAACCATACAACTTTTGTCTAAAACATTTTTGTCTTAAACTTATAGATTTTAAGATATTTCAGTGGATACATTAAAATGGCCTACCCTGTATATATACATACACACCTATATGAAAATTTTTAGATTTGTTACGGGAAGTTAGAAGAGCCACAAAATCCATTACTTCGACACATTCCTGATCCAGAGAATGAGTTACGTATGATGCTCGATGGATATGACGAATTGGAAAAAAGTATAGGATATAAATTTCGTGATAGCAGTTACCTTTTGCAAGCGTTTACGCACGCTTCCTATCAACCAAACAGATTAACAGATTGTTATCAACGTTTGGAATTTCTCGGTGATGCTGTGCTAGGTAAAGGACTTTGCGTAATTAACTTGGAAAATGTTTCTTGTTGAAATTGGCTTACATTGTGAGAATAGATCAATATGAAATATTGTCATCTTTTTAATGCTAATGTTACAATTAATTAGTGCATTTTTTTAGATGTTATTAATTACATCTGTAATATGAGTAGTCCATAATGATTGATTAAATGTCTTTGGATGCTACATTTGGGCTGGTTTGGGTAGGACACTTGTATTGCAATTATCTTTTAATGCTAAATATTTAATTTTTTGATGCATTTTATTTTTAAAACCGCAAGCACGTATATATACTCACGCGCGCGCGCTTACACACATATACACAATAAAGATATAACTAATAATATGAGAAAAAGTGCACAAATTATAGCAGTCACATCCGCGTGAGAGTGATAATATTTCATTGATTATTTTCATGTATATTTATGCATACGTATATGTATTCTAAATACAGGGTGTCCTAGACCACCAGTACACCCCTTTTCTTTCAAAAACTAAGCATTTTAGAGAAAAACGTTTTGAACAAAAATTGTATGGTTTTGAGGGGAATATAAGATGGTGTCAATGGTTTGACCTTGGATGGCATCGTTAAGATCAAGTCATTATTCTGTACATAAAAGTATTACGGTAAGATTATCGAAAACTAAATATTTTACGAGATATTTTATTTTTTATATCAAAATATGTCAAATTAAGATATAAAATAACTCGAAAAATACTTAATGCAAAATACTTTATTATAGTGTTTTGAAAAGCTCTCGAGGTAAGCTACATGAATATGCAATAAAAAATGGGGGTTCCCATTTTTAAAAATTGACTTATGCTCTATTGGGCACAACACAAATCCCCGATCCAAAATCTAATAAGATAATTTATTGGCCCCCTTTGAACCCTACAACTTTTGTCTGAACATATTATTAATTCGACCTTACCCTGCGGAAATAAAAGAGGTGATAGATTAAAATGGGACATTTGTATATACACACACATATATATATATATATATATATATATATATGTGTGTGTATATACAAATGTCCCATTTTAATCTATCACCTCTTTTATTTCCGCAGGGTAAGGTCGAATTAATAATATGTTCAGACAAAAGTTGTAGGGTTCAAAGGGGGCCAATAAATTATCTTATTAGATTTTGGATCGGGGATTTGTGTTGTGCCCAATAGAGCATAAGTCAATTTTTAAAAATGGGAACCCCCATTTTTTATTGCATATTCATGTAGCTTACCTCGAGAGCTTTTCAAAACACTATAATAAAGTATTTTAATGCTTAGTTTTTGAAAGAAAAGGGGTGTACGGGTGGTCTAGGACACACTGTATATATATATAATATATCTTGTACTTTTTTTTATGTGTACGCACATGCATATGTGAGAATATAGAAATTTTTAATTAGGTAGTCATAATTATCAATTTTTAAATTTTCATCAATTTGATCAAGAGGCTATTTTCCATGATAACTGACTGCATGCGTGCTTACGTATGTATGTGTGCAGGGGGTTTTATTGATCAAGCTTAACAAACTATAATGATCCACTGAAGTATCATTTTACATTTCAGATTATTTGATAACCAGACATTTATACGAGGATTCCCGACAGCATTCGCCAGGTGCTTTAACAGATTTAAGATCTGCTTTAGTTAATAATACAATATTTGCTTCTCTAGCTGTGAGATGCGGTTTTCATAAGTATTTCCGTCATCTCTCTCCTGGTCTAAGTCTAGTGATAAATCGTTTTGTCAGAATACAGGAAGAAAATGGTCATTCCATTAGCGAAGAGGTACAAAAAGGATTATCATTATAAACATGTGATATAATACAGTAAGGAAGTGGACACACACTTGGCAATTTTAAATATAAAAGGATCAATGTGTGATTTTTTTATAATGCTTTAGTTCGCTACTCAAAGTTTACGTTTTTATATAAATAAATTTTGTGCGTTTGCATGTATGTGTGGTCATCGCAAAGACTTAAAAAACGTTGATCTCAAATAAAGAGATAATAATCATATAATCATACATAAAGTAAAACTTTATTTTTCTATGGTTTGAAACATGGTTCAAGGGAGAATATAAAAAGAAAGATCAAATATTTATTAGTAAAAAGGTGTGACATTAGTAAGTATGATATATAACATCTAGATGTTCACAAGCAATTTTTAAGTGACAAAATATAATATTAAACCAAGAAAATAAGCTCAAAATGTGATAAATTGTAATTATCCAATAAACTGTAAAATAAACTATAATTTTGTTTATCTCTATAGCAAATATTCATGAAAAATACGTTATTGATTATTAAGATCGTTTTATTTCTAAGAAAAATAAATAACTACTTTTTGTTCGTCCAATTAAAGTGTGCTTTAGACGATTAGTTATATCTGCACATCCACTTAATTTTATGTATATTGAAGAAAATTTGTTTTTGATAAAAACATATATATATATATATATATATATATCACGGCAATTTGTCGTTGATTTTACCAATGTATTGGATTATTCTCTGTTCTCAATGACTGGTATTCTCAAGAGGCAAAATATTTTCATTAAGTATTTTTCGAGTTATTTTATATCTTAATTTGACATATTTTGATATAAAAAATAAAATATCTCGTAAAATATTTAATTTTCGATAATCTTATCGTAATACTGTTTTTGTACAGAATAATGAGACAAATCAATTGGTATAAAAAAAAATTGTTTTTAAGAAAAAGTATGTAATTATTTACAATGTATTTTTTTAAAGCAATTATTTGTCTTTTTTATGTACATCAATTGATTCATCTCATTATTCTGTACATAAAAGTATTACGGTAAGATTATCGAAAACTAAATATTTTACGAGATATTTTATTTTTTATATCAAAATATGTGAGATTGATATAAAATAACTCGAAAAATATTTAATGTAAAATATTTTATTATAGTGTTTTGAAAAGCTCTCGAGGTAAGCTACATGAATATGCAACAAAAAATGGAGGTTTCTATTTAAAAAAATTGACTTGGGCTCTACTGGGCAAATTTAATAAGATCGTCTATTGGCCCCCTTTGAACCCTACAACTATATATATATATAACATTAATGCATCATACATTTTAGTATTACTTGATCGGCGAGGAGGAATGTGAGGAAGCCGAAGACGTAGAAGTACCAAAAGCACTGGGTGACGTTTTCGAATCATTAGCCGGTGCTATTTACTTGGATAGTGGAATGTCTCTTGATGCAGTATGGAGCGTTTATTATACGATAATGAAGTCAGAAATTGGTAATATATCTCTTGATTTCAATTAAAACAAACATTTAAGATGTATAGCTAATTTATTGAGGACAATGTTATGTAATTGTAGAACAATTCAGTACGAATGTTCCCAAGTCTCCGATCCGTGAATTATTGGAATTGGAACCTGAAACGGCAAAATTCGGCAGGCCCGAGAAACTGGCTGACGGTCGTAGAGTTCGAGTAACCGTAGACGTATTTGGTAAGGGTTCCTTTAAAGGTATCGGACGAAATTATAGAATCGCAAAGTGTACAGCAGCCAAGTGCGCTCTGAAGAAATTAAAGAGCAAGGTGCAGAATTATCCAAGGCAAAGAACTGTGTGACAAAGTTTATAATTAAAAAAAGAAAAAGAATATGACAAATTTATTACGTTCAAAAACTTGCCGAAATGTACATCGCAAGATCATCGAGCATACTTGTACAACGTTAAAAATATAATCTTTTATCCACATAAAATGTCAAATCAATATGATGATTTATCAAACGAGAGCTATATTCTTATTAAAGAAGTTATTTTATTCGAGCCTGATCACATTAATTGCACTCTGACAATTAATGACATTAGATGTAATACGAATAAATAATTTAACTATTTACATATGATTGATAATAAAATACAAATAAGAAAATGGTGAATAAATTGGGATATATTATTCAAGAATATGTGTGCAATAGCATCTCGTTTCTGACAATCGATTTATTATCAGTATTTATTTATAAAATACATTTGCATTTACTATCATGTTATTATCGACATAGAAATATTCATATATGTGTGTTCTCACTATTTTAACATATTGCAACTTTGAGATATATTTTTTATGCTCGTGTTTCTAAGTACGATTTGTCAATTTAATAAAATGTTTTTTATATGTCGATCATTCTTTAAAAATTCTAGTCACGCTAGTGCTGTTGATAATTTTATAATCTCTAACGAGAAGAAATCTTTATATACAGGGTGTTTCATTTTAATCGCCCCAGGCAAATATCTCGAATAATATGAAAGATACAGAAGAACGTTTCAGACAAAAGTTGTTTGGTTCGAAGGGGGACATAAGATGGTGTCATTGGTTTGACCTTGAGTGAACGTGCTATATGGAGTTCAACTTTATTAATTGTTTAGAAAAATATATTGTAAATAATTACATACTTTTTCTTAAAAACAATTATTTTTTTATACTAATTGATTTGTCTCGTTATTCTGTACATAAAAGTATTATGGTAAGATTATCGAAAACTAATTATCGCAAACTAAATATTTTACGAGATATTTTATTTTTTATATTAAAATATATCAGATTAAAATATAAAATAACTCGAAAAATACTTAATTCGAAAAAATACTTTATTATAGTGTTTTGAAAAGGTCTCAAGAAGGATTATAAGAATATACAATAAAAAATAGGAGTTTTTATTTAAGGGGTCTTCCTAGTTTGACGCTCTGAAAATAAAGGCGATTTTGGAGAATTTTTTTAAAGAAAAGTATAAAACATTAATTCTAAACTTTGCACGTTTATTAAATAATATTTCAAATATCTTGAATTTTTTTCGAACAAAAATATTTGTTTGTTTCAGAGTTTCAGAGTTATAGTAGTCCAACCAGGATGTCTAAAAAAAATGGCGTACATGATTCCAGCCGTTATAGTCATCTGAAATAAAAAAACCAAAAAGATTCTTAATCTGTATGAATGTGGTTATCGTGTGAACTAGAATTAAATCGATATTTGCAAAATTCAAATTTTGCGACTTACAAAACTAACCAATTTTTTGGTGAAAAATGAAGTTTTTTCTTTGAGACGTTGCCATTTTTTTATTTTAGTTCACGCTATAGCCACACTCATACAGATTGAGAATCTTTTTGGTTTTTTTATTTCAGATGACTATAATGGTTGGAATCATGTTCGCCACGAACAACAATTTTTTTTTAAGACACCCTGGTTGGGCTACTATAACTCCGAAACAAACAAATATTTTTGTTTGAAAAATATTCAGGATATACTTGAAATGTTATTTAATAAACGTGCAAAGTTTAGAATTAATATATTTTATCCTTTTTTTAAAAAAGAATTCCCCAAAATCGCCTTATTTTCAGAATGTCAAACTAGGAAGACCCCTTAAACAAATAAAATTAACCTTGAAATAATCCTTTGGACTTTGATCCAAGATCAAGTGAAGATAACCATCAGATGAGTCCCTCAACACTCAACTTTTATCTGAAACATTTTTGTCTTAAACTTAAAGACTCTGAAATATTTCAATGGATTATATATATATATATATATATATATATATATATATATATATTACATATAAAATCTGTATAATAATGAAGAATTAATCCGAAGAAACCATCGCGTAACGTATCAGCAATTCTATAGTTATTTTGTTAGTTTATTGCTAGAAACTACATATATGTACGTATATATGTTATGGATGAAGTCCGCGAGGTGTGCAGAGCTGATAGTGCCCGGGCGATTTCACATGGATTTGCAACTTTTTGCGCGAAGCGAGGTCCATCCCATATTGCCCTGTGCTTCGGACGCGAAACGAGGTTTATAATTGTACGATTTCACATGGATTTGTAACTCTCTGTGCGAAGTGAGGTTTAGCTCATATTGCTCGGTGCTTTGGATAAGACCAGGAGCATTATGCAATGCTGAACATTGCCCGAGCAATCTCGACTCTGCAAATCTTGCGGATTTCGCCCGTAACATATATAAAAAGAAATACAATTACACGCGACAGTAAAAAACAACAAAAATTTTAAGTTGAATCACGAAATAATGATGCAAACGAACAATATTTATATCTCATAGCAGTTCATAGCTTCCTTTCTTATCATAATGCAAATTACTGCGTATTAACTAAAGAGTCCTGTGACTTTTATTGTAAATTTTATAAGAGAAAAGATAAATAAAGTGTTTTTTGTAATGTAAAGAAAGTCTTTTAATTCAAAAGTAGATGCAAATATTAATATGAGAGAGAGAGAGTGAGTGAGAGAGAGAGAGAGGAGGAGGGGGGGGGGGAGTAAGAGTTATACATATAAGACAAACAAAGATATTACATACACACACAAAATATACGAAGCAACAACAATAGATAAAATATTTATATCATTTTTCTAGGTTTGAAAATACTTCCTAGTGATAGATATAAAATATAAAAAGTGAAGGAGATATACATCTTCCCCTTAAAATTTTTTGTTTTTGTTTTTCATGAAAACGGGAAATAATGGTCTTGAGAAAAAAAATCAACTTTATATATACATGCTTCCTAAAATTATACAAATTATAATTGTTTGTATAATGTTTATTTCAGTTTAGAAAAGTGTTTCTCTTTAGGTGTCATATATATGTATATATATTTGTGTATATAATACTGATATAGAGACTCTATTATTGTATATGTATATTATGTATAGATAAAAAAATTTTAAGAATCCAATTGGCTGTAAAAGAGTGCTATAGCGGGGTCTTCGCATTCGGAAGTCATTAAGACATCCCGAAATTTATCAAGAAGTTGTAACAACTGGGATCTACGAATGTTTTCTAAATACATAATCTCCTCCAAGTGATAACCACCATTAAAATAGCCAAGATGGCACAATCTATCGAGTAGCTTCCTATCATCAGAAGGAATATCGTAATCCTCGGATTGATAATCATATAACGCATCCTTCTTATTTACGAGTGACAATTCCTCTTTCATTTCGGTAGGCGTTCCTTTTGGTGTCTCGTTTAAACTCCATGTGCTTCCGCTTTTTTCTATCACGTCTGTGTCACATGTTTCTTGGTCTTCTTTTGTATCCTAATATTAATCGTAAATAAAAATTCAGAAAAAACTTATCAAAATGTGCATGATAAATAAGATAAAGTCGCGATCGCGGGCAGATTTACTCCAAGCTTTTTTTGTAAAAACAAAATTATTTATATAGAATTATACTTAATAAAAAAGCTACTTTGCTATACAAATTAAGGAATTAATTTATTTTGCTATTTTGATGGATTAATTTTGCCAATAAAATTAGAAATGTCCATTACAATCAAGTAAATATATTCAAAGCACGATAACATATTCATATCACAACTGTAAATCGTAGTAAGTTGTATCTTACTAATGATAAACGCCCATATGCTGTTGGTATATACCGCACGTATGTATGCAATTGTAGAAGCAGATGATTCTTTAATAGCCATATAATTATCTTTACTAATTGCGTTTGTTGATGTGGTTGGCTTAAAGGATTCAACTTTTGGCTAATGGAAGTTGGTAAGGAGAAATCACTGATGACCTAAAAAAAGAAAAAAATATAATAATACATAACATTATAACATATTCTTATTAGTCTTTAATAACTAAATTTAAAATTAAACTAAGGTTAAATAATTATACACATTAATATATATTAATCTTTGAAGGTAATAAGCTTGAAATTAATATGTAATAGATCTCCAATAAGGATACAATACAAATAACTAAATAGCATATGCATATATACTTGAAGTAAGCAAACTCCTGGGAAATGTTCGGAGAAAGAGTCTAGTAATTGACTGGTCAAAATAGCATCAGGCGAGATAACATAGACATTGCTTTCACAAAGTGGGTAAATTATTGTAGCTTTCGCCCAATAAACTAAATGGCCAGTTAGCTGAAACACCTGGGCGAGCGTCAAATCCGAATTTGCTGCTAAAGTTTGTAGACTTTTCAATGGATTGTACATTTGAATCAAACGTTTAAGTGCCGGAGAGCAGTCTATTTGCAAAGATTCTAGCAAGTCTAACGGCTCTGTCAATAAAAGTATGCCATGATAAGGTCTTAAACTATTCAAACATCTGCAAAACAAATGCGATAATATTACATACAAAATAAAATTGTGCATATATATAAAGAGAGAAAGAGAGAGGGAGAGAGAGAGAGAGAGAGAGAGAGATAGAGTACGTCTAATCAAACTGGAAATTAATTAAGGATATTAATACCGAAATTAAAAATTCAATAATTAATAAAAGAGTATCTATCATAAACACACACATATTTGGAAATAGTTTCCCTAAAATGTTTGGTATTATATTATACAAAGTTTTGTCTATATTATATTTTCTGATAATGTTATATTACGTCTTATATAATATGATCTTATAGTTCTCAAACTTATCACACTAACAGTGAAATCCAAAAAATTGGTAAGCATATTTGTAGTATTATTTCTCATATGCCATGGAATAAAATATGTTATTTTGTCTTTCTCTTTCTTTGTACGTGTATATGGATTATGCCAAACGATATATCCAAATCTTTCAAGAGTGACAACAAATTTGTATCACATAAGTAAACAAATTAAAAAACAAAAAATTACTGCTAAAAATTACTGGAATATATTTTCTCTCTTTGGGAACATGTTTGCTCTCTTCTGCGTCTTAAGATTAAACTTTCTATTTAACTATAAGTTAACATACTTTTATTCAATTGTACATAAGAATTTTGGAAGCATAATGTAACAAACCTATCTATAATTTCAGGGTCAATGAGTAGACCTTTCTTATGCGATTGGTGAACTTTCTGAGGAAGACAGAAGCGCACTTGAATCCACTTGTTAATCATAATACTGACTATGCCAGAAGTACTGAGATTACTAAAGACAGACTTTAAACCACGTGCTAGTGAGCTTCGTTGAAGGATTAATTCGTACGGTGATTCATCACAATCACTCTCACCTTCGGATCTAGCCATTATATAGACAATATATTATATATAGACGATATATTATATGTAGACGATATATTATACTAGAATATTATAATGACTATAATGAAAAATTATGAACGATCATATTCACCTTCCAGCAATTTCATCGTGTGTAGAGACCATTATTTTTATTTCATCCGTCAGAAAACCACATCTTCTTTCCTCATGTCTCAACGCTATGCCTAATCTAAGCACGTCAAAATGCAAGTTCCGCGTGTCGTAAATACTTTGCATATATGTAGAAATTACATTACCTTTTACTTAGGTCATAGTAACATCTTACTATCGAATAACTCGCTTGTGCTTGCAGTGCAAAGACTATATTGAAAAGCATAGAAGAATTTACTTCCTTTAAGCTACGAGATAGAACTAAAGTCGGATGTCCAACAAAGCGAACATCATTTACTTTTAATTCGAATTTCTGTTCGCATAATTCTGGCTTTACAGCAAATAAAGTAGATAGAACTTCATCCGTTAAACCAGTTAGATTCCCATTACTTATATTCGATGTTGAAAATGGCAAAGACTGTTGAATAAAATGGATTATATAATTGTAAATTATTAGCAAAAATTATTATTATATGTATCATAAGTAATACAATTTAAATATCGACGGTAAAATATTTTTCGCGTATTGGAATAAGATTACACGCTACAAATAATAGAACATACTTGCAACAAGTCTTCCGTATTCGTTAGCGAATAAGGATTTTTTCGTTTAGTGCATTGGCCCGAATCCCTTACATGATTTGTCATGTGAGGATATCGAAATAACAATCTATCACCCTTACTATCGCTTTTTACTAAAATTATACTTAGTGGATGGATTTCCATGTTTTGCAATCAATAATTAAATTTAAATAAAACTGTAGTTTCTATAAAAATAGGTAGTTTCTATAAAAATAGGTTAGATCGAGATACACTTGTCACGATCCACAGATCACAGATGATGGCTGTGGTCGGGAAAACGCTAGAGATGCTTCGAAGCATTGCATTAGTGTCGGTCTACAATAGTGATTTAAGCTCTAAGCCTTAAGAAATTGACCAATCACGATCAAGTATGAGGAGAATACTCGACTGTGATTAGTCAATTTCTTAAGGCTTAGAGCTGAAATCACTATTGTAGACCGGCACTTAACCCATCAGAATAAAGAAATCTTTACTCTTTTTGTCCTGCTTGGGGTGTGTTCCGATATACACTGCCAGTACTGGCAGTGCTGAAAAATTGTTCCGCTATTAGCACGTTTAAATATTTTCAAGATGTCTTTTGGCCTTTTCGTGCTGTCTGGGTATAAATGTCTTTTTAATACAATTTTTAATATTTATGGAAAGCAATGGAGTTTTAAACGAAATCTCGAAATGGGTCGGTCTCGTAGATAGAAAGTGATACATGATCATTTATCGATGAACGCAATTTTTTGCAAGCTTTGTAGGGGCCGCGCTGTTGTGTCCGCCTACGTGTACATATATTTAGATTTGGAGTTTTATTCAGTATCGGACACGTCGAACATCCACAATTTATCATCAACATAAATTTGTAGCTTCTTCAAAGTCATTTTTTATGAATTTCGGAATCCTATAATTTGTACCACTTTACAGATAGGCTCCTTCCCGCCTAAATAACTCTCGCGCATGGACCACGCATGGACTACACCACCTCGGGAGCTGAGGCAGCTCATGCGCTCTCATGCGCTGGGCCGCGTTCGAAAACATCACTCGTGTGCACACAAGCGTCTTTCTATCTTTGTTCAACTTTCAGTAAATAACAAAGATAGAACAACGCTCGGTGCACATGAGTGACGTTCTCGAACGCAGCCCTGCACAATATGATACGGCGTGCGGCGTTGTGGTGGGAGACCGTTCCCATGCGCGCATGAACTGCGCATGGATTGAAACGGAACGATCTCGTGCGCTCCTATGCGCATCATGCGAGAAACGGAACGTATCCCAATCAAACGCTTCAAAGTATCTCTAGCGTCATTATTTAATAGCGTTTTCGGATGAACGGGTTAACCCAACCCGGTTCAATTAATCACTATATTTTATTATGAATTCAAGTCTTTTATTGGCAGAGACGATGCAATAACGTCATTAATCACTATAAAAGAGATTAAACCTGCTACGTCCAAAAACGCTATAAATAATAGATTTAGATTAAGTTCCAAAACTGGGCAAAATTTCCTCTCCGAGGAAAATTTTATTCGATGACCAGCCTGAAACCAATCAGAGACGCTCAAAAAAGTTTCGGAATGACCATCGGAGTAAAATTTTCCTCGAAGAGAACGTTTTGGAACATAGATTTAATAATAAATGGATTGGAATGGGTAGTCGGACTCATGAATGGCCACCAAGATTACCTGACTTAACCCCTCACGATTTTTACTTTTGGAGATACGTAAAACAAAAAGTTAATGTGGAAGAGCCTACAACAGTGGAAAACATGAAGGAGCGTATTCGAGAGGCATGTACGAATATAAATGCAGATGTCCTTCAAAAAGTGTAGGATGATTTTTGCCGTAGGTTGGACATTTGTATCGAAGTAAATGGCGGTCTTTTCGAACACCTATAATAATTGTACATGCCCCGATATTGCCTTGACCGGCTGGAACGTGTTTTTAATCTTGCCTTGATCGACCGGATCGTGCTTTTGATTTTGCCTTATAACTTAAAAAGTACTTAACGAAAAAGTACTTAATTATAGGGTTTTGGAAAACTCTCGATGTAAGCTAAAGGAATATGTAATGAAAAATAGTTCCATTGAAGAAATTGAAGATGACCTTCACGTGACCTTCAAGCAACTATTCAAGGTTAAACTAATGGCACCATCTTATGTCCTCTTCGAAACCATACAACTTTTGTCTGAAATTTTTTTTCCTGTCTCGTCGTTTTACACAAAAAAAGGTCTTATGTATTTCTGCCGCAGGACGTACCGTTTCGCAGATACAGCGTTTCAAGCTTCTCTACAGAAGCGAAAAGTTGTTAAAACTCAATAATGGTGCGTTCTAGCGGAAAAGTGTACGGGATCTTTTTAGCGTATTTCGTCGAGGTCTGCAGAAAAGGTCCTATGCACTTTTATCGTAGGATGTATCGTTTCGGAGATATAGCTCGATTATAATTTTTACTTTTGTAACCGTGGATGTTTATATTACGGATTGGGATTTACGCACACCCGTGACGCGCGACGGGGGAACGTTGGGGGAGGGGGCGAAGGGACGAAGCCCCTCCCCCCGACTCTAACAGGTGACGCGTTACAGGCGCTGGCGTGGAGGGGGGTTTCGGGGAGAAAGGCTCCGCCCTTCCCCCAGACTCTGATAAAGATACTGCAGTTTACTTAATGATAATAATTTATCTTATATCTAATAATTGTTCCGTATTATACGTCAAGTAATACTCGTTGATTCGTTAACGATTTGCGATTACACAGGTATTCACTTCCTTAAAGTTTGATGGGGGTGAAAGGGTTAATTTTGCTTTTTAAACACGTAATACTTACTACTATATCGCTAGTCAAACCTCAACGCTGACGGAAACGTAACGGTGCAGACGTATATCAACTTCTCGTTTCCATAATTCGTTTACTTAACGCAACGCGCATGCGCTGGTATAGTACATGGAGTAAAAAGCTGCGTTTAGTATATTAATTGTATATTTATTTTACTTTCTAGTTATTATTTCCTGGTTAACTTGTTGTCTAGTTATTTTTCTGGATATTTGGTCATTCTTTATCTAGTGTTCTTTTTACTTAGGCAGTTGGTAAGCTAGTTATTAAACCTTGAAAGTTGGTCAAGTGAGACTTACAGTAGGCAGGCTAATTACCATTAATTGTGATAAATCAAGTTCTCTCGCATGTGCATTATTACGAGTCGATTGTATATAAGGAAGAATCGGAAGAATGATAGTAAGGGCTGTAGCGGACTGATGGAGAGGACCACAGTCCGGGCCCAAGGATGTCCACCTGGAGGGGTTTGTCTTGCTGGAAGCGATACAAGTGTGGATTTAAAAGCACTTGTGTCGCTTGCAATGAAGTGAAAATCCAAAAAAAGAGGCATCAACTATATTTTGGTGCCTCTATAAAATAAAAATTGTAGTTAATTAGTTATGATTAGTTAGTAAGATAGATAGTCATAAGGTGTAATATAACATATCATTAGTTTCTGGGATGGAAAATGGATTATTTGAGCGCACAGGCGCGACGCGCATGAGCGGCGCGGTGCGTGCGCATGATTCCCAGAATCATCCAGTTTGCAATTAATATAATTACAATTATTATAATTATAAGGCAGTAGTTTTAGATAAGGTAGTTAGATAGATTTAAGTAATTATTATGTTACGTCCTGGTGACTCCACGATTCCGTCCTTCCGCGAAGTTGCGGCAATGATAATTGATCGGTGATAGAAATGAGTCGTTCAGTAAATAGAGCATCTTGCGTCACACATTCTTTAAACATTTAGTCACTTATCAATATCTATATCTACGAGTAACCGTGAGAAAGACGCGACGAAACCGCGCCGGTCGCCTAAAAATAAATAAAAACCAGTAGATACCCTTGCAGTAGAATTCTCCAGCGGAATAAAAAGCTGATAACAAAAAGATAATAAAATTCTCACAAAATATCTGATGAATACAACTAAATCAATAATGACGAAACTTCTGTAACGTCACATTGGACTTTGTCTAATCAAATCACAGGCGTAAGGAAAACCTAGAGCTCAAGGGATTCTGAACTGATCACCAATCGACGATCGTCATGAGTGAAAATTTGAAAAGTAGGAGAAACACCCCGCTTAATGAGGACACTGGCACCATTTATAATTCGTTAAAGTTTTGGAAGATTCCCACTCTTAGAAATTAGAATACACCCCGAAAAGAGAGATATGTAACGGGTGTACTTTTTATGAGCTCGCGGATTCGCTCGGTCGTGATCAGGGCTTGTAGAGAGTATTGAGACACACGATGTAATTAAAATATAAAGAAATGTTACCTTTATTAGCCTCTATCGGCGCGGAATAATAATACAGAACTGCCCCACGGAGCGGGTGCGCGGCGGATAGTAATGCGTTACTGACGGGGCGCGGCTGTTATCAATTACGCGAATCTGACAATGAGATGCGGTGTAGTATACGCAACGCAAATATAAACACGCCAGGTAGGCGGCGCGGGGCGCGTGGTCGGTTTGTTGTGACGGCGCGTGGTTCACAAAAACGTGTGACACGGTTTAAATCGCCGAGACGATTTCTTATGCGTATGCGGTACTATTTATATCGCCTATTCCCAGATGTTATGGGATGCGTGGGATATCGAGAAATCTCGAACGGGCAGCAAACTCGCTGTCCCTTGCTCGCACGCGGAGTCCGGATTGACCAACGGTGTTGAGAAAACTCAACGGGGTAGCGAACTCGCCAGCCCACGGTTCGTATGGTCGGATCGGTCGGAAGTTAGATCGTCTCTCGAGAACTCTCGAGAGGAACGATCTTGGATTGCGAAGGATCGTAAAGCGGTTCGGAAGCCGAGAATGCTCGGCGGAGGCTGCGAACTCGTCAACCTCACGTTCCGTCGTGTTTGCGATTTATTAGGATCGGATCAGGCAAGTCTCGAGCGTACAGCTCGAGCGGATTCGGTTTCTGGTACGATTCTGGTGCCGGGATCTAAAAAGGCTGCCGTTATATACCCGAGCGATTAACGGTACCCGCGTCGTTCGCCCCCGGGTGGGGATAATGACGTATTGTTTTTCGGCAGGTAATTCGGTAAAACGTCACCTCCTCTGGGTGAAACGTCGAGGCGTTTCGACGGGTGTCGCTCGGACGTTCACGGCAGCGTTCGGCGGTATTCGGCTTTTCGTAGCTCGGCGGCCGTATAACGGCCGTACGGTTGTTTATCGCAACGGTGTATTTACTGTTTAAAAATGGGCGCTCGGCGCCTCTGCCCCTGCCCGGCCGATGTTCGCCGGGCGGCAGACTTCCGGCGGTCTACTGCCGGGTAAAAATGCGTCACAATGGGGGGTGCATTGTTATAGATATAATAAGATGACTCGAACGGACTTACGCACTTATTCTCCAGTCTTCAGCTTCACGCAGTCTTACTCTGTGCTTTTGCACCGTAATTCGCGTTAGGCACTTGTGTCACCAGTGTCCTCGCTTGGCATCATCTCCAGAGCAACCACGAATCGAACATCGGGTTGCCGACATGAGACACAGAGCGAAACACCGTACAAAAATTCGCCACCCCTCCACCTCTGAATTACTATTGAAAAAAGTAAGTTTAATTGAATAATGTTTCTTTTCCTCCTTTTTGTCTTGTTTCTTATTTAAACCAAAACTTTCCGAAGAATGTTTCATTCTTTTAAATCATCAACCCGTTTCGGTAATAAATCTTAGAAAATTTTAAATCCTGATCTTAATCTAACACATATGCGAGCGACCAATTTTATATTTCTGACCGTTCTTAACATATACACTTATTTACTTATACATATTGATTTTGATTTTATGTTTTAATCCTTTAATCAAATATATTTTTATATTGTATCACCCAGTCAGAATCTAAATTTAACAGTAAAATCATTCCATTGCATTTCTGACTGATGTCCTCCGTATTAATGTAACACCCGCGAACTAAAACACACACATACACATGTACACTCACCGAGAAATTATAATCAACAATATTTTATTTTAATTTTTTATATGATCATGTATATCCACCATTTACTTTAAAATCCTTTAATCAAATATATTTTTATATTGTATTAACCAGTCAGAATCTAAATTTAACAATAAAATTATTCCACTCCATTTTTGACTGATGTCCTCCGTATTAATGTAACACCCGCGAACTAAAAACACACACATACACATGTACACTCACCGAGAAATTATAATCAACAATATTTTATTTAAATTTTTATTATAATCATGAATATCCACCATTTACTTTAAAAATGAATAAATTTACATTTTGTTAATTTAAAAATCAAAATAACTCATTATTAACCCCCACTCATTCCTTTAGTCGAAAGATCGCACTTGGTCCCATCCCGTGTAAAAGAGATTAAATTCTCTTACCAAAAAGGGACCACCGAACGAACGTCTGAATAACCAGCGTAACAGCGACTCAGTCGTTTACCTGCTTTTCAGACCTGTCAGTTCGTTCGACCCGATTCCAAACGCCACGAGACGTTTAATTTCGAAAAAATTAGAGATATTTGTTGCGCCCTTCCGTCGACTCATCCTTCCCCGAGTCTGGACGTAACAATTATTATTATTATTATTATTAATTAATCTTGACTAATTTTATCAATCTTAGGTAGACTCTTAGTTTATAAGATAAATATAAGGTAGTATTATGATTTTAAAGGTAGAAACTTAACATTAGAAGAGAACATATAAGGTAAAATTTATCGGAATAATACCAGGGGCTGTGGTGGTCCCACAGATTAGGTGTCACGTCGGTGACTCTTGTTAGGATCTGTGGTTCGCGACCCGCCAGATCCCAAAATGGAGGTTCGTTTCTTTTTCCACAATCATTTGATTCGTGGATGAGTTTGAAACGAGTCTGGTGATTGTGGAGGCAGGAGCGTCCACATAAGGGAGAAATTAAATATTTTGAGCATCTGGACGTTTGAGCGTCGAATGTGCAGTTTGATTTCTACCTTTGGACAAGTAAAATTGTAGAAATTTACAAGTCCCAAAAAGTGATACGAGACGCGGAATATCGACTAAAATTCGACAAAATTGGAATATACCAATGAATAGAGAATCGCGTGGGAGGTGTCAATTTTGGTCCCGTACTCCACCCCCCTAGGACCCACCCTTCGGGCCCTGTATACTTGGTCCAAAGGGGTGAAATTTTTTTTTACGGGAATCGAAAGTTGATCAGGCGAAACGGATTCTGGCGTTGGTCCCGC
>NW_021849396.1:0-203 GCF_003651465.1 Formica exsecta | reverse complement strand
AGAACAATACTCAAAGAAAATTATTTTGTTTCGCAGATTTTTTCAACTCCGCGCGTAATCAATAATATTTAAACTTAAAAACTTTCCAATATTTCAAATATACTTACATTTTTGCAATATCAAAAGCGCGATCAACAAATTTCGTGAGTAAAAAGCTAATATTTAATCGTTGGCTTAACATCGAATCTTGATATACTTATTTA
>NW_021849395.1:0-846 GCF_003651465.1 Formica exsecta | reverse complement strand
TGTTCTTTTTCATAATCATTTGAAACGTTTGGATTCTTTGTATTACCGGAAAAATTTAGTTTCTCTTGGATATTATTTCCTAATTTTATGTTCCTAGCGTTTATTTTCTGTAATTCTAACTGTCGCATAAATAGCTCTTTTGCGCACGGAACATGGTTTTCTCTTATCTCTATCTTATATGTTACTGTCTTTAAATTTGTCTTTTCTTGATAGGTTATTTTCACTTATTTCACTTTCGCATTTTAACTTATACGTGTCTAATGATTTTGCGTTTTCCGCGTTCGCTCTAACCGCACTGTTCGCGTTTACAATTTTTTTATACGAATTTATATATTCCCCGTAGAGAATCTCAATTTCTGGGTTAGAAATCATTGTCGCACTTTCGCGCACTGGATGGTACTGCAACGTCTGGGTTGTCAACTGCCTTGGACTTCTTCTGTCTTTTCCTCTTCTTGTTTCGAGCGACATTTGACCGCTCGAGGTTATGATCGGTACGGCAATTTCCTCGTCCTTCCTTCTCGTCAGGTCGTTCGCCCAACGATGTATCAGTAATTGAAGGGTGAAACAGGATCTTCCTTCGGCTCTGATTATGATTTTCGTGGAAAACACAGCCTCGAATTTGCTGGTTGTCACGGAAGCTTTTATTTTCACTTCTATTATCCCGACAGCGTGTAACGTACTGCCGAGAATTTCTGCGCATTGTTTTCTGCGCACATCCGTAGCATCTATTAGACTGCTACGGGAACTATTCGATCCTTTAATTCCAGGGTCGAAAATTTTCCTTCCACCGATTGGTTGATTGGTCCGGATGCCTGTCGAATCATTTTCCTTGTTTGCAGGCCTTAT
>NW_021849394.1:0-659 GCF_003651465.1 Formica exsecta | reverse complement strand
TAGCTTTTTGTTTACGTTTTTGTAAGCTTCATTAAACATTATGTAAAAAAAAAATATACATTTTTTTATATATAACGTAGAAGACATTTACATTAAAAATTGTTTTTTCCTTTCCCATTCTTAAAACAAAGAGTATAAATCATTAAAAGCAATGTTAAATGATAATTTTAATTTAAAAAAGAATTCATATAATCTTACGTAAATATATTACAAGTACCGATAGCATTAATATCCATTTCAATAGTGCGCGGTGGATCATGAGAAAACACTCCGTCTCTCACGACGCGGATCGGGGTTCAAATCCGAGGTTTTTCGGTTTTTTGTTATAAATTTATATTCCTTTTTTTTTTTTTTTGTTAGGGGGGGGGGGGGTGGAAACCTTGCATAGGTCCCCCTGGTCCTCCGGGAAGAACAAGGGGGTATGTCAGATTCTTACTGACTAAAACCCCCCCTAATGTCCAACCTATGGCATTTCATGGGGATGGTCAGGAACAGCGCCAGCATTTTGTGCGAGCAAGTTAAAGAGAAAGTACCTGTGTCTTAAAAATTACAAAATATGTTCAATCAAATTAGCGCGTATAAATTATTTCTCCGAAAACAACTCTAATTTAAAAATATGTTATTATAAAACAACTTATTTTTTAAAAAAGGATATTATT
>NW_021849393.1:0-487 GCF_003651465.1 Formica exsecta | reverse complement strand
ATATCTGCGATTATAATTTGCAAGCGAGATTAAGGCATCTTTTTTTTGATATCTGCGATTATAATTTGCAAGCGAGATTGAGGCATCTTTTTTTTGGCCGATATTGTTACGAGTATCAGGATAGATTTTCTTTAATCATAATTTCTTATCATTTTAAAAAAGGCAGCAGTTTGTTGCTTGCTATAATATTACAAGACCGTTTCCTCATACGCTTTACATCCTTGGAGTATTTTTTCTCATAAGGATTGCCTCCTAATAACGAAGATGTATATATTTTTTCTCATTAGCTACCAACTTGTATATACATAGCCTGATAGACTATTATATACGCGAAATTTGGTGCCATCAAAAAAAGAAAGAATACATCGCCAGTAATCACAATAATAATTCCTTCCAATAATTTGTAAGCTTTTATTACTATATATGATCCCACACAGAAAATTGATATGTATTAGATATCTGCTAGATATCTTCAATGTCTACCAGG
>NW_021849392.1:14755-15014 GCF_003651465.1 Formica exsecta | reverse complement strand
ACCGTCGAGTTCGTATCGGATCTCATCGAACATAAACGCGACGCAGTTATTTCCCAGTACCACATTAGATCCTTCAGCTGATTTGTTTATCTTTAGTTTTTCCTCAATGTATAGAAAACTACGGCAAGGCAAGGTATACAGATCCTGTTGTTGTATGGGTATTCGTATCTCGTCGCTATACTCAAACGTCGTGTTGGCGTACGGGTTGTACGTGTGAGTCTCGATCTTGACGATACGATCGTCAAAGACCGGCTCGCCT
>NW_021849392.1:6612-10399 GCF_003651465.1 Formica exsecta | reverse complement strand
CCTTCAGCTGGTTTGTTTATCTTTAGTTTTCCCTCGATGTATAGAAAACTCTCATACGGCAAGGTATACAGATCCTGTTGTTGTATGGGTATTCGTATCTCGTCGCTATACTCAAACGTTGTGTTGGCGTACGGGTTGTACGTGTGAGTCTCGATCTTAACGATACGATCGTCAATGACCGGCTCGCCTTTGATGTTAAGGATATCAGTCATGTTTTCTCAGATATTTCGCACCGCGAATCCCAAAGATTGTAAAAATTCAACGTTCGACGCGTTGAGTTTCTTTTTCTTGGTGCAACCGGATGAATGGATATTAGCGAATGTTGACGTTGTTGTCGCTGGTCTCGTGTTATCTCTCGCGTCTTTCGCTCCGCTCAACACGAGCATCTCATGTATCGCACGCTTATTCTTTCCATAACTTTTTGCACGTGTTCGAGCACAATGTCTTTCGCATCCTCGAGAAATTGTCGCGGTTCGATATAGTTTGCGTTAATCACCGCACCGGTCAGTATACGGTTTTCGAACGCGGTATCGATCTCTCGCCAAACGAGTCTTTCCGCGTTATTGTTACCACTGTAATCACCACCGCTATGTATAAACCGTCTCTCTAATCGAATCTTCGCACCCTCGAGTCGCGCGATTCTAGCCACCAAAGATTGTCGAACTCCGATCGAGCCGCGGACGCTTGACACTACTGCGTTCCTCGAGCTGTTTGATAAATTCTTCGCATCGCTGCGCCCACGCAAAATACTCGCCCAAGGTAGCGACTCGGTGCGATAGCTCAAACAGGTCGCGTTCGGTTTGCTCGGTGTTTTCCATGTTTTTTTATTATTATTTTTTACACTTTTTATAATGTTCTTTTTTACTGTGTACAAATTGGACACATATTGCATGGAAAGATCTGATACAATGGAGTCCTGCAATTAGAACAGGACCGGCCACTTATCGCGTCGTATATCTCAATCACATGCTTCCGAACCGCATACATGTACCCGAAATCAGTGTCTGCTATAGCGATCATACATGTAGTACATAAATCTAAAGCACCACCCGTGGAATAATAAAAATATATGGTGCAAAATTTTGTACGTCCGTTTAGTGCAATAATTTGCGAATGAGGCACTATCTTGTCAACACTTTCTTCGAGGTCTTCGCTTTGATCGCTCTTGTAATTACTGTCATCCGACAATGCGCGATCTTCGTCGGACGATTCAGTCAACAAACTGTACCTGGATCAGTGCATTAAAACGTTGAGAAATCAACTGGAAGAGTCAGACGAGAAGCTTGCCGCGTTAGAGAAAGACGTGCGAGCGTTACAGACTGTGGTAAACAAGCTTCGGCGTGCGAATATCGCTAGATTAGAAATGAGTAACGAACGCTAACGAAACGTCAACGGACGACGACGAAACGTCAACGAACGCTAACGAAACGTCAACGAACGACAACAAAACGACGACGAAACGTTAACGAAACGCCAACGAACTATAACAAAACGACGACGAAACGTCAACGAACGCTAACGGAACGTCAACGAACGACAACAAAACGACGACGAAACGTTAACGAAACGCCAACGAACGATAACGAAACGACGACGAAACGTCAACGAACGCTAACGAAACGTCAACAAACGACAACAAAACGACGACGGAACGTTAACGAAACGCCAACGAACGATAACGAAACGACGACGAAACGTCAACGAACGCTAACGAAACGTCAACAAACGACAACAAAACGACGACGGAACGTTAACAAAACGCCAACGAACGATAACAAAACGACGACGAAACGCTAACGAAACGTCAACGAACAACGACGAAACGACGACGAAACGTTAACGAAACGTCAACGAACGACGACGAAACGACGACGAGACGTTAACGAAACGTTAACGAAACGCCAACGAACTATAACGAAACGACGACGAAACGTCAACGAACGCTAACGAAACGTCAACAAACGACAACAAAACGACGACGGAACGTTAACAAAACGCCAACGAACGATAACAAAACGACGACGAAACGTCAACGAACGCTAACGAAACGCCAACGAACGACAATGGACGACAACATAAATTAAAAAAATTCCCCTCGATAGATCGTAACTATAACATTTCTTTATAAGAAAATATTTTTATTTTTCAGATCGAACTAACCTACAATGCAAAATCATGCAGACACTAGGATCATGAACGCTCATCATTGGTGCATGCAACTTGCCATAAAAGTTACAATTTTTTATGAAACTTAATAATTTTTTATATACATATACTCAAATATATAACAAATAAAATAAAAAAAAACTCTGTATTGATTACTGCATTATTTACTGAAAAAAAAATTCCCGAAAATAGGCCATTCTTGCGCGACAAAGGTATGTAACCCCTTAATTTAATCCACGCAATCGTCGACCCATAATCGTCGTCCAGGAAAGTTACATGAGTTGATAATAGTAAAAAAAGTGTTGAATGTAATAAATGTGTCATATTTCATATTTGAAGAAGTTGATCATATAATGGATATGGGTTTTGGTTCACTAATTCGCAAAAAAAAAGTACCATTATATCTGTCTTGGCTGATGAAAAATGGTATAATAACTATGGAAGAATACAACATATTCACAAGGAAGTACAAAAAATTTAGCCAATTATATAAAAAAGACACGGTTTAATGGTTTTATAAAAAAATGTCTTATGTGTGTTTTATAATTTATAATTGACACATATATTGATTTAATTAATGTTGTTTATCCAGAAATATAAAGCACTTATAAATATCCAAATAATATAAATGTGTCTCTCGACAGAAGTTTGCACAATTTACAAAAAAGCAAACATGATCGTTATATTAGCTACACACCTGCCTTTGTTAAAAGAGAGGAGAAGGTAAGAAGGTAAGTGCGCAGCAGAGTCGAAAACATTCTCCGGCGGTTTATCTGCTATTATCCAGGACGATCCGCGACAATCCGTTTAATTTAATCCACGCAATCGTCGACGTTCGCAAGTTGACTAGGACGGGTAAAAAGAATGGTCAAATGGACGATTGGCATTGCTCTGCAGCGTGCACAGACAGCTCGGGATAGAGTAGTAGTAATAGTCGTCGATGGCACGGCGAAATTAGCCGGTGCTCATCTCCGCCTGGAAGCCAAGCTCCTCCGAACGTGATTAGCATATGCATGAGTCGACCGACCGACCGACCGACCGACCAACCCTCTTCCATTGACCAAGCGCATATCAGCGTCAGTGTTCTCCAACCACCATCCCTCATCGTCAGTATATGAGCGTAGGGACATCTACGCATGCCCATAAAACCCTAATCAAAGTTGATCTCTTTGTGAAATAGAGAAAAAAAGAGAAAAAGACATCGTCTAAAAAGAAACAAATACTTTGCATAACGAGACAGTAAAATTTAGATTATTTTAGGTATAAATATATATATAAGAGTATTATATATATATGTATATATATATACACTGATAAAAAATATAGTTGAAACTACTATAAATTCACTATAACTTATAGTATATGGTTGTATATAGTATATAATACATGTATATATGGTCGTGTTCAAAATTGAATCATTAAAATTTCGTTTCTAAATTTCGCCGTTATATTAAAACGATTGCCTCAGAAAATAAAACACGAGCGAGAACAACCAAGCGTCGCGGTCACCCGCTCGGTGCGTGATCGCATTCTTAGATTGAAAAACCGTGACAAACACCTGATTCGAGAACGTTCGATACCGAAAAACTTGTTATTCACATCGGCAGAATGCGAGTTTCCG
>NW_021849392.1:0-6174 GCF_003651465.1 Formica exsecta | reverse complement strand
TCGGTTATATCTCAAACTTTATTATTCATTCAGTTAGTGCTAAGACATCGTGAAAGTTAAGTGTTAAGAGTGTGGAGTCCGAGAGTCGACGCGCGTTAACAGTTCCGCGAATGTCCTCTGCCTCGCGCCAAGCAACACCCGGCGTTCGCGTGCAAGATTTCCGCTTTAGCGAGAGTTTCTAGCAAGAAGCTCTTAATCAAGATTTCCGAACCGCGAAAAAGGGCAAACATTAACAGGACATTTGAAGATCTCCGTCGGAATCGCGGAATACGTGCCGTCGCTCGCTCCTATTAGTCAAAATAAAAAAGAACATTTCTTAACATCTGCACTCGACTCATTTCATTCTCCTTATCCTCCAGCGGATCTACGGATTCGCGTAACACACCGCTTCTCGCTCATCTCTCAGCGTCTCTCACAGTTTCGGGCGATCTCGTCGAGATCAACTCCCGAACAGGTTGATATTACTAGTATTATAATAGAATTTACTATAAAAATGATGATGATGACTATAAAAATGAGTATCCTGACTATAACTTTTTTAATAATCAAAGTACAGACTCTTTATAAATAAATTAAAATAATAATATGGATAAATGGCAACTTAGAGTCAGCGCGGAAATTAGTGCGCGTACATTTCCAATAATTAATTACAATAACATTCCTCAAATTACAATGAGACGGTCGTTTCGACCCTTTTTTGGTCTTCATCGGCGCGATAAATACTTTAAATAATGTTGTATCCTGTTCATCTTAGATAGGTTACTAATATTACAGTGAAAACTTACGCAAATCGCAATTTACATGTTAAGCGGGAACGAAATAAACTTGTCAATTAATACGCTATGGAGCAATACCAGGGAACTAAAAGTGTGTCATCCTTGAAGCTGTTTGATTTCCCCTCCATCCTCGGTTGACTAGCCGGGAAGCCGAGAAATAAGGATTAAAGAGACATGTTCTCGATTATGTGCTTCCTGGAATCAACAGGGACGGGGTATATCTTCAGACATGGACCACAGTAATAAATATTTGACACTCAACTTCAGTCAACGTAATAAAAACATAACAAATAAAAAATTAAAAATTAAAAAATATTTAAAAGAAATAAGAAGTCAAGTACAAAAATAAAAACATATATATATAAAAATATCAAAATATAAAAATATAAAAAAAAAAGAATACAATTAATAGTAATAAGCTTAAGTTAAATTGAAAGATAGTCATTTGAATAAAATTAAAATTGTAAATGTGACTAGAATGTTAACTCGTATACATATCAGGTAGGCATTCAGTATCTGTCTGCAAGTTAAAACTATTTTTTTGCCTCTTTATGGAAATAATTTCCGATAATAATCGTTTATGGAGGAAAGGTTCACTGTCTAATATCTCAATCTCATCCCAATTAAAATCATGATTCAGATCTATCCTATGATCGGTCACCACAGAATGATTAGCTGTGATAGGTTCGATGTGATTCCGGTGTTCCGAAATTCTTTTGTATAATTTTCTTTTAGTCCTACATAGGAAGCGTCACAATCTAAACAATTGATTTTATAAACAATATTTTTGAATTGAGATTTAGGAATATTAGCTTTGTGTGTTTTTATGTACTTATTTAATTTATTGAGACTAATCATGTGGCCCCCTCGAAACCATGCAACTTTTGTCTGAAACATTTTTTGATATCTCACTTCGTTTCCGAAAAATATGCCCGCGTCACTATAAATGCCGCAACCTGTATATGCACAAATATGTGCACGCGCCTATTAAAAAACCCGTAAAATATCTAATTCTAAAAATGAATCTAATAATTCCCTAAATAATCGATATTTTACTCTAAAATGACCGCCAAAATGACCACAAGTGCTCTTGTTCCCGAATTGAATATTTAATTCCAAAATGGCAGCCAATGTGGCCGCCTATAATTAAATTTACTAATTATTATTAAATGCACTAAAATCTGCATCCATGATGGCGGCCAAAGCGACCAATAACTATTAAATCGCGAACATTCCCCTAATCCTCAAGGCTGTGTTCCGATTCTTCACCCGATGGGTGATAGTCGGGTGAGCGGGTGATGGGCGGAGTTTAACGAAAAGTGTCTGAGAGGATAATGGAATCAGAACGCACTCCGTAGGAATCTGAAGTCTCCAAACGGCGTTGGCATCTTGGTAATGCGTGATCGCCCTATCTAGTTAGAAATTAATCAATGGTTGAGTTATCAAAGGAAAGCGGGCAAAGAAAGAAAATTATTGTGCGTTGTAACTATAAACGTTTTCACACTATCACTATTCGACTTCGCAGTTTTACTAACAATCAAAGCGTCAATATTAGTATTAACAACGTATAAATTTCTTCTTTTTTTTTCTTTTGGCATAAGCCTGTAAATCTCTGTAAATACCTGTAAAAACCTGTTGCCCAAATGCAGTTTATAGCATGATGTAATAATATATATTGGCCGTGTTCTGATATTCGCTGCCAGTACTGAAAATCTATAGTGTATGTCATATACACTATAGATTTTCAATACTGGCAGTAAATATCGGAACACGGCTATTATTACATAAAGCCGGTATTAGACATGAGATTATACACAATTTTCAATGCATCTGATGTCCGATTCTGACTTACAATATTACTAGATTTTTCAATATTGCCCGCACTTATTGCCACTCATCTTCACTCACAAACCACCCGGCTCCGTGAGCCGGGTGGTTTTTACGCTCTCCCGGATGAATAGAGTGACAATTTGAACGTCTCACTTGAGAGTCCGGCGAGAGCACTTGGGAGGAATCTGAACGCTCTCTAGGTGTCTGGGTGCACCCGGGTGGGGAATCGGAACACAGCCCAAGATGGCTGCCAAGATGGCCGCCGTTACTATACTAATTCACGAATAAACCCTAAATCTAACGTCTGCCTAGCTGGCCTCCCCACATTGCACAAATTCATTAAAAAAATTATATAATTATGCGCTAATTATGCGCTCACCAAATTCATAAAAAAAATGTTTGCGCTCTTTTAGTTTAGCAAAAAAAAAATTTTTTTTGTGGGGGGGCTGAGTGGACGGTCAGCGAGCCCCCTTACCCATTAATAACAATTAATTTCAAAAAACAATACGCAGGATGTATGCGCTAATTATGCGCTATTATCTCCTGATAATTTTGATTTTTGCGCTGCAACCCTTAAGGGACTTCTCTCTTGAAGCAAAAAGCGAGATTCTCATATAAGTCGTCTAAAATCGCGAAAGTGGGTAAACTAACTATACACGACAAGTCTTCGATTTATGCGCTATCATATCGAGATGATTTTGATTTTTGCGCTGCAACCCTTAAGGGACTTCCCTCTTGATGCAAGGGGCGAGATCCTTATATAACTCATTCAAATTCGCGAAAATGGCTAAACTAACTATACACGACAAGTCTTCGATTTATGCGCTATCATATCGAGATCATTTTGATTTCTGCGCTGCAACCTTTAAGGGACTTCCCTCTTGATGCAAAGAGCGAGATCCTTATATAACTCATTCAAAATCGCGAAAATAGCTAAACTAACTATACACGACAAGTCTTCGATTTATGCGCTATCATATCGAGATGATTTTGATTTTTGCGCTGCAACCCTTAAGGGACTTCCCTCTATATGCAAAAGGCGAGATCCTTATATAACTCATTCAAAATCGCGAAAATAGCTAAACTAACTATACACGACAAGTCTTCGATTTATGCGCTATCATATCGAGATGATTTTGATTTTTGCGCTGCAACCCTTAAGGGACTTCCCTCTATATGCAAAAGGCGAGATCCTTATATAACTCATTCAAAATCGCGAAAATAGCTAAACTAACTATACACGACAAGTCTTCGATTTATGCGCTATCATATCGAGATGATTTTGATTTTTGCGCTGCAACCCTTAAGGGACTTCCCTCTATATGCAAAAGGCGAGATCCTTATATAACTCATTCAAAATCGCGAAAATAGCTAAACTAACTATACACTTTTTCTAGGTCGTACACTAGCGTCACGTACATCCATTTTACGCCGCCTGGAACTACATTCTCACATTCACTTTCGGAGCCATAATAAGGGCCAATTTCACCAAGTCCGGTTAGATTAACCGACGGTTAAAATTAGCAGGGTTCCAACTGAAATGATAAGAATGCTTGGTTTTCCTTCACCTCTATTTTCTGTTGGCCACCCTGCTAATTTTAACCGTCGGTTAATCTAACCGGACTTTGTGAATTGGCCCTAAGTCGTCTAAAATCGCGAAAATGGCTAAATTAACTAAACACGACAAGTTTTCGATTTATGCGCTATCATATCGAGATGATTTTGATTTTTGCGCTGCAACCCTTAGGAGACTTCCCTCTTGATGCAAGGGGCGAGATCCTCATATAATTCATTCAAAATCGAGAAAATGGCTAAACTAACTATACACGACAAGTCTTCGATTTATGCGCTATCATACCGAGATGATTTTGATTTCTGCGCTGCAACCTTTAAGGGACTTCCCTCTTGATGCAAAGGGCGAGATCCTTATATAACTCATTCAAAATCGCGAAAATGGCTAAACTAACTATACACGACAAGTCTTCGATTTATGCGCTATTATATCAAGATAATTTTGATTTTTACGCTGCAACCCTTAAGGGACTTCTCTCTTGAAGCAAAAGGCGAGATTCTCATATAAGTCGTCTGAAATCGCGAAAGTGGCTAAATTAACTATACACGATAAGTCTTCTATTTATGCGCTATCCTGTCAAATATGATATCTTTGGTTTAGACTTATGCGCGCACGCATACATAAAACAAAATAAAATATTTAGATATGTTTCTTGTTTTTATTATATACTGTATATTACAATCTGTATATTTGTTTTGTAGGTCCCTGGTAATCTTTGTGGCTTATTCCTGCAATCATCATACTCGATCCATGTATTATTTTGATAAGTTACAGCTGTAAAATGTCCAATAATATTTTCTTCGGAACTTTGCGTGTATGCAGGTAATTTAAAAAGAATCGCACCCCTTAAAATATATTTGTTTGGCATAAACGACTGTATACGTACATGCTACGTGCAAGTTTCCTGATCGGTAACTGATTAGAATTTCGTCGAGTCTGCTGTGAACAAAAGATGTATGTATGTGGTAAAAAGATGAACATCGAGCCGAATCTTACAAATAAAGTCTTCCGCGGTTTGTTTATCAGAAGTCAGTATGTGCCTCTAAAGAGATCGGAGATCTAGATCTGACATCCGATAGACGCGGCTAGACTTTATTTGTAAGATTCGGCTCGATGTTCATCTTTTTACCACATACATACATCTTTTGTTCACAGCAGACTCGACGAAATTCTAATCAGTTACCGATCAGGAAACTTGCACGTAGCATGTACGTATACAGTTTTTGATTATTCTCAAGTAAAAAATACAGCGATTTTGCAATTATGACGTCAAAACGCGGTAGACCTCGTTTGTATAACGAAGAGTTAATTGTATCAACAATTTTGCAATATAAAGATAGTTTAGTGAATATTGACAATAAAATTGTTTCAAAATTAAGCAAGATCTGGACGGATATATCTCGCGAACTAAATTGTGATATATCAGAAAATGGTTTATATACATTAGTAATAAAAAACCGTTTTGAATTAAAAGACAAAATACTTAATACAAATAATATTGCAAATATTTCAAATCAAGATGGTTCGTGCAATATAGATTTAAGTACAAGTCCGAGTGTCACTGCTTCTACATTAAATGAGAGCGATTATAATGCAAATCATACTATTAAAATTGTTTTTGAAAAAAAAGAATTAGAAAATTTGATTGTTACGAAGCAATATGCTCGCACAGAGAAATATCGACCGCAAATACGATTTCGAAAATATGAAATATTGCAACCAGGCGTATGGCAACAACTTATAACTGAGAAACTGTGGAACGCATATAAAATCAACTGTGCATATCATTTTAAAAGAAATAAAGTTTATAATAACACAATTACAATAAATGGAAAATGTAATTGTGGCTCAGTTATTAATGGCGAGATTAATCATTTAAATTTTGAAAACGATAATATTATGATGTGTGAACGTACGAAAGGAACAGGCATATGTGAAAAAAGAATCTTAAGAAATCCTGAACGAGCGCAGATTGGAAAAATATTATGGGATAGA
>NW_021849391.1:0-249 GCF_003651465.1 Formica exsecta | reverse complement strand
GTGATACATAAATATAAATATTATTGTTTGTTTATAATATTTAGTTCAGTTCAATGTTTTCATTTTTCTATTATAGAACCATTGGTTCTTTTACGTGATATATAAGATAAGATTATAAAGTTCTTTTTCTCCTGAGTTAATTTTTTATTATTGTTAAGAAAATAAACAGAAAAGTTATTTTGATATTACGAATAAGCTCCCACGCAGCACATGTGGATTCTGAGAATGTTCTGAGAATATCATCGAAGT
>NW_021849390.1:28009-29427 GCF_003651465.1 Formica exsecta | reverse complement strand
TAATATTTAATATACATTTTAATACACATAATATTTATTATATTAATTCAATATATTTAATATTTGTACTTATATTGTAGGAATATACAATAAATATACATATATTAGAACAATTTGAGTATAGTAGAATACAAGTATGTAAAATATGTAAAATAAAATAAAAGAACTTTACAAGTTATATATATAATAAAACAAGAAAATCTAGTTTGTACTTTTTTTACATTCATATAGTAATCTTATAGTAGAACTTAACTTTAGAGGAACTATATTTTTTCCATTACATTATATAGTATCATAGTATACAGAAATTATATCTTATTATTGTGCATAAAATAAAATTTTAGAAAAACTTTACAAGTTATATAATAAAAAAAAATTTAGTTTGTACTTCTTTTTATATTTATATAGTAACCTTATTATAGAAACTACTTTACAATGTTTATATTTTAATAGAACTTTACTTTAGAGGAACTATACTTTTTCCATCACATTTGTAATATTTATATTTTAATAGAACTTAACCTTAGAGGAACTATACTTTTTCCATCACATTTGTAATATTTATATTTTAATAGAACTTAACCTTAGAGGAACTATACTTTTTCCATCACATTTGTAATATTTATATTTTAATAGAACTTAACCTTAGAGGAACTATACTTTTTCCATCACATTTGTAATATTTATATTTTAATAGAACTTAACCTTAGAGGAACTATACTTTTTCCATCACATTTGTAATATTTATATTTTAATAGAACTTAACCTTAGAGGAACTATACTTTTTCCATCACATTTGTAATATTTATATTTTAATAGAACTTAACCTTAGAGGAACTATACTTTTTCCATCACATTTGTAATATTTATATTTTAATAGAACTTAACCTTAGAGGAACTATACTTTTTCCATCACATTTGTAATATTTATATTTTAATAGAACTTAACCTTAGAGGAACTATACTTTTTCCATCACATTTGTAATATTTATATTTTAATAGAACTTAACCTTAGAGGAACTATACTTTTTCCATCACATTTGCAATATTTATATTTTAGTAGAACTTAATTTTAGAGGAACTATACTTTTCCCAAATTATATAGTCATAGTTGCTAATAATAAAAGAAAATCTGTTTATACTTTTTCTAAATCATACATAGTAAACTGATTAGAAATTAATACTTTAGAACTTAACTTTAGAGGAACTATACTTTACAAATTATATAAGTAATATAAAGTTCTATTGTAAAAAAGAAAATCTTGCTTATATTTCCAAATCACATATAATAAACTTTGTAGCGATGCATTCCCCCATCGTTACTGTACCGTACCCGGCCGCCGATCCGCCGGAAGTCCGCCGCCCGACGAACACCGGTCGGGCAAATGCGGAGGCGCTGAGCGCCCATTTTTAAATAA
>NW_021849390.1:9109-10466 GCF_003651465.1 Formica exsecta | reverse complement strand
TCAGAGGGGGACACATGATGAAAATATGGATTTGACCTTGAGTGACCTTTTCAAGGCCAAGTCAATGTGATCGATGTTTTCTTAAATGGAATCCCTCATTTTTTATTACATATTCTTGTAGCTTATCTTGAGAGCTTTTCAAAACACTATAATAAAGTATTTTTTCATTAATTACTTTTTGAGTTATTTTATATTTTATTCTGACATATTTTGATATAAAAAATAAAATATCTTGTAAAATATTTAGTTTTCGATAATCTTATCGGGATACTTTTATGTACAGAATAATGAGACAAATCAATTAGTGTAAAGAGAAAAACAAATAATTGTTTAAAAAAATACATTGTAAATAATTACATACTTTTTCTTTATTCTGTACATTCTGTACATAAAAGTATTACGGTAAGATTATCAAAAACTGAATATTTTACGAGATATTTTATTTTTTATATTAAAATAAAAATATAAAAAATATAAAAAAACTCAAAAAGTACTTAATGAAAAAATACTTTATTATAGTGTTTTGAAAAGCTCTCGAGATAAGCTACAAGAATATGCAATAAAAAATGCGGGGTTCCACTTAAGAAAATATTGATCACATTGAGTTGGCCTTGAAAAGGTCACTCAAGGTCAAGTCCATATTTTCATCATGTGTCCCCCTCTGAACCCTACAACTTTTGTATAAAACATTTTTTTCCATCTTGCTTCCTATATGAGATATTTGCGTGCGTCGATTAAAATGACTCATCTTGTATATCATATTATCATCAACCTCGTTTAACACTTGGTAAACAACAGGATAACGATATGCTGGCAGTACTGCCATTGAAAATCATAATATAATCGTTTATTTATGAATTATAAATAATATAATAATAATGATAAATAATGTCTGTTTATAAACATAAATATTTATTAAACATATAAAAATTTTTGTTTGCAATGACGCCAAGTTATTACGATCCAAGTTATTATTTAATTAAATTAAATTAATTATTTAATTTAGTTAAAGCTAGTATGCGATCGTTTTACGCGTTATGGGATTCGATAATTTAAGATCAAGATTCTGATAGCTTATATATAATAGATATTTTATATTTATATATTAAATATCTTTTGATGTATAACTGTCTCTCTTTCTCTCTTTCTCTCTTCCTCCCTTCCGCCCACTCTTTCTTTCTCTCTCTTTTTCTTGCTTTCGTTCTTTCCCGCTCTTTTAAATATACATATATTGATTCTGAATAAAACACGAAGAATAATATATAAATGAACGTGTATATGAATGAATCTATGTATATATGAATGTATGAATCGATAAATGTGATGTAATATGAATGTATATAAATGTAAATATATA
>NW_021849390.1:0-1999 GCF_003651465.1 Formica exsecta | reverse complement strand
AATTGATTAATAAAAGTGTTATCTCTAAAATATAATCTATTGAAGTTTATATTTAAATCGGGCACGAACTTATGCAATCACCTGATATTACTGTATAATGCACATACTTTATCTTTTGTGAATAAGAGAATAATTCTTATCAAATACACAATAGTATGCTTTAATAAACATTTCTATTTATTCTCTCCTTTTGTATCATTTCTAACCTATGTATTTTGCCCGAATAAATTGTTTCGTACATAACAAAATATTATTTAATTTAATGTATTGAGATAATATAAAATATAATTTAATATATTGGGATCAGAAGTAATTAAAATAATGTATATGAATGTTACTAATAAAAAAATAGAATTATCGTCAATGCGTCGATTATAGAAACACAAAATGTTCCAGTATAAATGGAATCTAGTCGTAGTACAACCGGATAAAGAATGATTATACAACATTGATATAAAACAAATCGAAAATATGAAAATACAATTTTTTCGAGATCTTGTTCTCTCGAGAAAATTGACTTCGGAATTTGAAAAGTAAGTAAAATATTTACGCATTTTAAACTTTTGAATGCTTTTCAATAACTTTGTATATATTGTATTTATTGTTCAAATTCATTTTGAATACACATTAATAATATAAAAGTAAAACATTACTATTAGTAAAACAATTTAAAATAATTTACATTTGGTAATATGAATATAGCTATTAAGATAAATTTTATTTTTTTAAAGAGTTAGAGAGGATATTGTATTCTTTTATGACTATTTCAATAGACTTACAATTAGTCAAGGTAAATGTATAACACAATTTCGTCAGAGACATTTTAAGACTAATTGTAAGACTCTTTAAGACTTTAAAAAAGTAGAAACATATTACTTATTTTCACGATTAATTCTTTCAAAAACAAAGTTCTGCGAAAAAGATTATTCTGCAAATTTAACTTATTTTTGCTTAACTAATTAACAAAAAAAAAAAATTATTGTCACTTTTGTATTAATTGATATATCAAAAACGATTCGAACCATTTGTAAAGCCAAATAGAGTACATTGTAAATTCGTTTTTTGTAATTTTAAAGTAGTGTTGCCCTAGTTGGTATCAGGTTTTCTACATATTTTCATATAAAAATCAAGAGACACGGTAGTGTCTCGCGCCAAGTCACGCGAAGCCAAAGATCGCGCGTAACGACAGCGAGGCATTCCGTGTATCTTCACGCGAGTCGATTAGTTGAGAGTACTTGAGATTATTAGATTGCAATAACCGCTGAATGGATCGAGTTTTTACTAGGCTTAATCGATAGCTTGAGTTTGATTTATATAAGAAAAGTATCTTTATTTTCGTTCTACATATAACATAAACGGAGATATTACGATGCAAAGTCCGAAACAGAAAATTTATGAGTAAGAAACGTGTTGGTCTCCTTGGTCGTCTCCGGAAAAAAGTACAGTTCTCGTTTCTACCGCATTGCAGTAGTGGCGCTCATAGCTGACAGTGCTTTAAGCATATATATAATATATACATATATTCATTATCTATCATCAACCTCGTTTAACACTTGGTGAACAACAAAGATAACGATATGCTGGCAGTACTGTCATTGAAAATCATAATATAATCGTTTATTTATGATTATAAATAATAATATAATAAGAATGATAAATAAGGTCTGTTTATAAACATAAATATTTATAAAACATATAAAAATTTTTGTTTGCAATGACGCCAAGTTATTACGATCCAAGTTATTATTTAATTAAATTAAATTAATTATTTAATTTAGTTAAAGCTAGTATGCGATCGTTTTACGCGTTATGGGATTCGATAATTTAAGATCAAGATTCTGATAGCTTATATATAATAGATATTTTATATTTATATATTAAATATCTTTTGATGTATAACTGTCTCTCTTTCTCTCTTTCTCTCTTCCTCCCTTCCGCCCACTCTTTCTTTCTCTCTCTTTTTCTTGCTTTCGTTCTTTCCCGCTCTTTTAAATATACA
>NW_021849389.1:0-519 GCF_003651465.1 Formica exsecta | reverse complement strand
TGTTAAATTCAAAATATAAATAACACGTTAATTAGATTAGCATATGTCTGTATATCCCCCCTCGCTTCACTGTGCCAGCGTATGGCCTGGCACAGATGTACACCGCAGAGTGAAGCGAGGGGGGGATTTAAGGCGGGAGGAGGCACGAACCAAGCATCCATCTCTTCCGTGGCAGCGGCACTGTCGTGTCTGTGTAGGGCGTTTACACACTTCCTCAGCCCGACAAATAATTGTTAGAAAACAACATTTGCGGGTCTGAAAAAATATGCGAGGTACAAGTGGCTGAATCGGGAATCGAACCCGAGTCTTCTGCTTTCCGGGCAACTGCTCTTACCACTGAGCTATTCAGACCTCACACCTTACGCCACTTTAACACAGTACATACGACTCCAGAGCGATGTTGGAATCTCGCTCCATGGATGCAGTGCCGATTGCCACGGAGAGATGACATCCCCAGCACGTCTCCAGAGCGGGTATTCAATTTAGCAGCGTCAAGTTTTTCTCTAATTGAAAAGTTAT
>NW_021849388.1:256-482 GCF_003651465.1 Formica exsecta | reverse complement strand
AAAGCGATCTTATCTCTGTGAGCCGAGAAGCGTTGTCCTCAATTTGCATGATGTGTTATGAAAATTTTTGGCAAATCTCACTTTCAGGCACGTTATTATGTCGTTGCGAACAAAGGAAACTTGCGTTCACTTCCATCTTAGCTTCGTGAGCTGAGAAACGTTGTCCCTCAATTTCCTTGATGTGTTATGAAAACTTTTGGCAAATCTCACTTACAGGCACGTAACT
>NW_021849388.1:0-104 GCF_003651465.1 Formica exsecta | reverse complement strand
CAGGCACGTAACTAAGTTGTTCCAAACGAAGGAATCTTGCGTACACTTCTATTTTAGCTTTGTGAGCCGAGAAACGTTGTTTCTCAATTTCCATGATGTGTTAT
>NW_021849387.1:108647-113633 GCF_003651465.1 Formica exsecta | reverse complement strand
TAATGCTAATACTTTAAATATAATATTTTATACTCGCATACTTTATCGCCTGTAACCATACGAATAATATTGGTTCGCAATACAATTAAAGACTCCATAATCATTTTTAAATTTAAAAATTCTGCAAGGGATTTTATTTCTACATTATATTATATGACCGGTCAGTTGTAGTAAAGCGCATTCTGTATTTTGTATTTTAAATGCTTTTTTTCTCTTATCTTTTGACCTCTTGAGATATCTCGTTGTTTTCTATCTCTATCTTTCTTCTTTTTACATGTGTTTTATGTTCCTCAGTTTTTGACATTTTGTCTTTATTTCTTTTGGTCCTCCAGATGCTTCTTTCCTTTCATTGTTATATTTTTTTGTAATTGCGTATATCTTCATTCTTAACATAAAGTCCAACATTTGGATTCTATGTGGATAACACTCGTTGTTCTGGTTAAACCAACGTTCAGCTGCATGCTGAACGTGTTTCACACAAATCTCAAGAAGCTTTTTCTTCACATCTTTAAAATGCCAATACTTCTTGCAGCATGAGTTCAATACTTGAAGTTGAAGAGCGACAATATTCAAAAATGCATTTGTTGGCCTTGATAGCCATTCGACTTCAGGTCCATCTTCGTCTTCGTGTTCATATTCACGTAGCTGAATATAAATCTCATTATCGTTTGATCCTTCCATCGGTGTTCTCATATCAGTTTCACGGCAGCTGTCGCATTTAGTATTTTCGTAACCGTTGTGAGCAATATACCCTGCGAAATATGCAATTGCATTTCCTTCATATGTCCCTGGTGAATTGAAGTTGTTGTTGTCGGTCATATTCATTACTAAATTGTCGGAATAGTTCTGTTCTGAATACCTAGTCATTTCTTCAAAAGCTGTCGCAATGAGATCATCATCACAGTCGTCATTATCCATTTCAATTGGAAAAGTGAGTTCTTCTTGTAATGAAACATTGTTATTAGTTTCCATTTCACGGACTACCGATGTACTATCCGTTAACGAAGACGCTTCTGGACAAGTTACGTTGCCTCTGCCGCTTCCGTAAATACACCCACTTGATAAAATATGGCGCAACGTTAACCGTATCATTCTCGAGGTGAGATTAATCCTCCACGTCCTCTAACTTTTCCGAATGTGTGCTCTACGGTATCCTGGTTACATAGTGCAGTGGCGAGCTTGAAGTCTGGATAATATTGTTTGATGGAACGATACATTGATAAAATTGCTTGCACAGTTGTGATCACTCCATCAAAGCACGGAGGTCTCGACATCTTGTTGGGAGAAGTACTCCACTTTGAACACCATTCAATAAAAGACCTTAATAACTCTTCAGCCATTGTATTAACATCTGATAACGGTCCCTTTCTCCTTTCCAATGACTTAAATAGTATACATTCATAGCATCTATTACTTTATTCATTTTGTAAACAAAATCCGCAGATGCTTTCCATGAAGTATTTTTCAATGCATTACTTTGGTCTGCTGTCGATATTGATGCAGCAAATCTCGCACTTAATATTTGAACGGCTTTTTTGACATTCATGGCTTCAAAATTATTTGGATAAAAGTGCGCGTAGGTAATGTGACCCAAAAAATTTGAAGTATTTAACTTTCTGTCAAATTGCCACGTTGCAAATAAGTCGTGAAAAGACATAATTACTTCTCCATTCACGTAAATATACTTACGCGATCTCAATTGGCTAATCAACCGCTTGATAAGATGGGGCCAATCAAAGGAAGTAAAATAAGCTTCATTGTTCAATGAGAAAAACGGCTCATGTGGTGAAATTTTCCAGTTACTGAAAGCTTTTCTGTTTGGTCCACCTTGGTCACGTATAATCAATTGTACATTTGCCCCTACATTTTTTAGTTTTTCTAAACATATCTCGGTGAGTTGAACAATCTCCTTATGCGTTGAATGTTTTCCGGTCAAAAAGTATGCCGCCAAGGATTTTCCGCATTAATACTATCAAGGCAAAATAGTAAAACATGTTCCGCTGGTTCATCGCTTTGTCCCAGGGGTCCGAGACCTACTAATCCTTCAATAACATCATATTTTCGGCTATATTCCTCAAATTTTTTTATTGACATCTCATCAAATTTCAAACAACAAACTGTTTGAGAAGATGGTAGTTTGGATAAATTTTCTTGAATTTTAGAAAATATTTTCTCGCAAAATCCTGGTCGCAGAATTCTGTTTCAGAAATCCAATTTCTGACAGAAGATTCTGATGGAAGATTTAATCCAGCCTTTCTCATCCGTGAATATCCACTTGCGGAACAATAAAACATGCGTTTTGCAAGATTTTTTTCTTCTTTTGTATATTTTAATGTCCCCTTGTGTAGTTGAAATTTTATCATGGTTCTCGCAAGTGGTTTTCGACATTTCTTTCCATCCAAAAATTCATTCACATTGTGTTTGCAAACGTTTCTTTTTTTTCGAGCTTCAGTATTGCGACGTTGCAACATAGCAGTGGCATTTTTTTGTTTTCTTTCTTTGTATCAGAAGCTTTTTTAATCTCAAATTTTCTTTCTTTAATTTTTCGATTTCGGACAATTCATTTTTATTAATCATTTTTTTGAAGGCAGACTTCTTTTGCTGTTTTTCTTTTTGCTTTTTTAGCATATTCGCTTTCATTCCTACTTCTCCTTGAGAGTAATTATCAAGAAATAGTGGAAATGGATTTCTATTATTGAGCCATTCATCGTCGTCTGCAAAAAGTTATCTCCGAAATTGCAGAAAAGTTCTTTTCCAGAAGGGTAACACTTTTTACGTTTCGTCATTGTTATTGTGACTTCTTCATTTGTGTCGTTCTTGGTGATCCCCGCAATGTCTACTTGAAAGTCGGTGTAAGTATCGACTTCCATCGGAGTGTAATCTCGATCATCTGAGTGGTCAACATTTTCTTGTACAATTTCTAGGTCTGGCTTCTTCTGCAATATCATTATTATCTTCGACAGCAGAAATCTCAGTATCCTTGAGGATTCATGGTATAGGGTTTCTTCCAATATGCAACTTCATACGACTTATAAAATCTTCTTTATTAAAGTGATCTGTGCATTATCCTGCTTTCTGAATTGATGCCGGGGACCACTTAAGTAAATTTTCATTACCTGTTAAGCATAATAAATCGGCTGAACTTCCGTATACTACCCATGCCCGATTTTAATAATATATTTAAAAATATATATATTGTTACGTCCAGACTCAAATAAAGGAAGAGTCAGTACATCATATTGATGAAAGTTGCAGGATGACGTTGGTATTGGTTTCCAATACGTATAACCGTCGTTTGAATCGATGCAGAAACTTTCGCTGAGAGTGCAAATAGTTCCGGATTTCAGTATTATTTTCCTAGAATTTAGTTGTACAGGAACGTGCGCTGTTTTCAAGGATATCTTGACAACAGCTTAGACTATGACATCGTCCCATGTACCATGGGGGTCAGAATACTGAGTACCCTTGCAGCTTCTGTCATTGCTGATACGTCCGGCCAGGGTAAGGTTATGAAAAGAGGTTTTATTAACTCTTAGGCCATGAATAATATTGTCGGCTCCCAGTGAGAAAGTTCCATCCTGGATCATTCTTCAACATGGTGCAAATCTAGTTTCGTAAATGAACTCCGCTCTTCTTTTGTGAACGACTGAGACGTGTGGAGTGTATTCCACAGTGGTAGATTTCCCGTGATACAATAACTTTGCATTGAATAACTTCTGCATGGTTATAGTCAGAAAGTTGGACATAAGTTTCACTTGTGTTGGGCTTTCGATAATCGAGGTTGCATTCACCAACATCGAGCAGCGATTTTCAAGTAACATTAAGGTGTTGTCCGCCACAATCGAACCCAATTAAAGCGCAGATCAAATCGTATTTCTTATATTACTGACTGGAGTTTTAACAAGAGGAATATCTACAAATTATTAGAAGTAACGTAAGTATGCACTTAGAATCTACAATCTCTTTCATATATAAATGATTAGATAACTCATCTCAATTTTATTATCTGAAAGTAATACTAATAATTATATGAGTTTGTGAATTATATAACAAGTAAAGCTAAAATATTAAAAGAAATATAACTAGTGAAACTACTGAAAGTATTGGGATACTAAAGTGTTAAGATTCTAATTCTGTGGGCGATTCAAGCTGGGGTTCATCTTCATAAATGGAAAGACTAGTAACCTCTTGAGTAGTAACGTCAAACATTACAAATGCGATATCATTAGAATAATGTTCTCTATAGTTATTCATGAATTGAACGTATGAGCTAAAACATCTATTGCATCGCAAAATTGAACGTATGTATACTATTTCATTTCCACAATTCGGACATTTACGAGGATTCGGATTTCCGTTTAAAAATCCGTGGCTTGTTGCTAATTCATAAATTTCTGGTTCTCTAGGTGCATAACAAGATATACAAATTTTATCATTGCCTTCTTTGTTCTGGTAACATATTATGCGTACACATTTTATGTCATAAAAATTTGGAAAATGTTTTAACAAAGGGTGTATTTTACGTTTAGGGGGTTTAGTTATGCACATTTTAAGGAAAATCTGTTTGTTCGCCGCTAACAGTTATTATTATTGGATCCTCGTAATCGTTAATATCTTCTCCGGCTTCCTCTACTATAGTTATAAATTGTAAATGTTCCAGAGTACAATCGTTACATTCGCGCAGGGCTCGTAATGTTAACACAGAATTTGAACAATATTCGCAAAAGACTGTTGGATAGCGTAATCCGTCTGAAACGAAATGATAAAATAAGGGGAAGTATAATATTTTACGACGGGTAGATAATGATTGCCAATAACAAGATTGACAAAGAATAGTTGTATTATCCACCTTAAGATAGCCTAGGACCTTAGCACAATATGCAAAGCGCAGGTGGTGATATGCGTTTAATGAGGGTAATTATGCTTTTTCTGGGATGGTAATTCGTTGGCGATGCCAACACATCTGTAATTAAAGATAATAGTTAT
>NW_021849387.1:87175-89897 GCF_003651465.1 Formica exsecta | reverse complement strand
AGTTTGTGGATTATATAACGAGTAAAGCTAAAATATTAAATATAACTAGTAAAACTACTGAAAGTATTGAGATATTAAAGTGTTAAGATTCTAATTCTGTGGGCGATTCAAGCTGTGGTTCATCTTCATAAATGGAAAGACTAATAATCTCTTGAGTAGTAACGTCAAACATTACAAATGCGATATCATTAGAATAATGTTCTCTATAGTTATTCATGAATTGAACGTATGAGCTAAAACATCTATCGCATCCCAAAATTGAACGTATGTACACTATTTTGTTTCCACAATTCGAACATTTACGAGGATTCGGATTTCCGTCTAAAAATCCGTGGCTTGTTGCTAATTCATAAATTTCTGGTTCTCTAGGTGCATAACAAGATATACAAATTTTATCATTGCCTTCTTTGTTCTGGTAACATATTATGCGTACACATTTTATGTCATGAAAATTTGGAAAATGTTTTAACAAAGGGTGTATTTTACGTTTAGGGGGTTTAGTTATGCACATTTCAAGGAAAATCTATTTGTTCACCGCTAACAGTTATTATTATTGGATCCTCGTAATCGTTAATATCTTCTCCGGCTTCCTCTACTATAGTTATAAATTGTAAATGTTCCAGAGTACAATCGTTACATTCGCGCAGGGCTCGTAATGTTAACACAGAATTCGAACAATATTCGCAAAAGACTGTTGGATAGCGTAATCCGTCTGAAACGAAATGATAAAATAAGGGGAAGTATAATATTTTACGACGGGTAGATAATGATTGCTAATAACAAAATTGACAAAGAATAGTTGTACTACCCATCTTAAGATAGCCTAGGACCTTAGCACAATATGCAAAACGCATGGTAATTCGTATTCTGAATGGTAATTCGTTGGCGATGCCAACACATCTATAATTGAAGATAATAGTTATGTTTCTTCATCCTGGCTCAACGTGAGCGAGTTTTAGCTTATTTATATGCGCGATCCGGGATCTATTTTTTACCAAAATTTTGACATTATATTGTGGTAAAATTTCTATAACTTCGTGAGGACCTGTATATTGGTCGGAAAATTTTCCTCTCGCCGGTTCTTTTAATAAAAATACATATGATCCTACGCAGAAATTTTGCGGGTTAATTCTTCGGTCGTAATAATGTTTACTTCTTTCTTTAGCTGCTATGAGATTTTTGCACGCCTCGTTTTGCAGATCATTGAGTTTATTAAATAAATCTGTTAAATATAGTTGATAAGTGATTTCTAAATTTTCATCTATCGGGGTGTGGGCAGAAGGTAGTCGTGCTATACGTCCAAAAATTAATTCAAAAGGTGTAAATTTAGTACCTTCATGAACACTAGTATTATATGAAAACATTGCCATATTGATATAGTTATCCCACTCTTTTTCTTTTTCGACTTGGGTTTTTAAATATTCCGTTAACACATGGTGCGATCTTTCAATTGACCCGTTAGACTGGGGGTGATAAGCGGTAGTTTTAAAATGTTGAATATTAAATTTTTTTGTTAGATTGCGCATTAAAGCAGATAGAAAATTAGTTCCTTGATTGGTGAGGATGGCCTTGGGCGTACCATAAATGCAAATAAAATTTTTAGTAAGAGCATCAGCTATGGCTAAAGAAGTTGCTTCTCTTAAGGGAACAGCTACTGAATATTTAGTTAACAAATCTTGCATGGTCAATATATACTGATTTCCGGTATTTGTAATTGGAAGGGGGCCTACAATATCGAGAAAAACTTTATCAAATGCAGAACCAGGCGTGTCTGTAATCACCATGGGTTGTTTTGTTTTTATTCGTGTTAATTTCTTTAATTGACAGGAGGGATCTTTAATCGAATGGAGCCAAACTAAGGGCTTGTGATCAATTACAATTGTAAATTTTTTACCGTATAAATAAGGTCGAAAATGATTGGTACAATAAATTATTGCTAAACATTCCTTTTCAATGGTAGAATAATTTTGTTCCGCGGCATTTAACACACGGGATGTATAAGCAGATTTCAAGACGGTAAGAGACTAATGTGTATGTATGTGCGTGCATACGTATATGATACGTATCAAGCGACACGATAGTCGCGGTACGCGGTAGCATCGCGACGTCAAGATATAATAATAAAAGGTTAAGCTTGGGGGTGTATTTTAAAAATTCATAAAACTCTATACACGTCATGTCGAAGTTGCATTTGATATAAATACATGCTTCCAATGTTTCGACTTTTAATTCGGTTTTCTCAGTGGTCCACATTATTCACTAACGAAAATACCCGTTCAGTGGGGGCATTAGATCCGGGGAGACAGAAGCAAAATTCGACGATTTTACTATTTCAATTCACAAAATAAAGGACAAAATGGGCATTTAAAAAAAAATAAATCTAAAGGACAGAGCAGTGAAATAAAGGACTGTCCTCTTAAATAAAGGACGTATGGTCACCGTAACTATGATTCCATAAATGTAAGTTTCTTAAATCTATATATTATTCGCAATCGCATGGTTAAAGCTACTACCAGGCATATTAATTCATAGTGTAGTGATAATACATAGTATAGTAATGCTTTCTTTGTGGAAACGTTTTATAATAATTTGTTTTTAACTAGTTATTATGAAGTTATCAAATTATTGTTATAATTAAATTTTGAATAATATTGAAAGTTGATAATTATTAGCAAGGAATGTAAGAAAAATGTTTTTAACAAATTATTATTGCGCGCATTTT
>NW_021849387.1:82870-86410 GCF_003651465.1 Formica exsecta | reverse complement strand
CTATAGTATAATATGAAAAAACTATAGTATAGTACGGGAAACTATAGTATAAACTATAAGGTAATATGAAAAAGTTATATTAATATTATTAGCTTTATGGAGTCACTTGTTAAATTTGTTCCATGTCTGGTAATTAATTTGGAAATTCAAGTTTTAGTATTTCATGGTTGAAAGGAGTTATTCCAGATAAATTGTTATCATGTACTATGTAATCCGTGATTCCATAAATGAAAGTTTCTTAGATCTATATATTATTCGCAATCGCATGGTTAAAGCTACTACCAAGCATATTAATTCATAGTGTAGTGATATAGTATAATAACGCTTTCTTTGTGGAAACGTTTTATAATAATTTGTTTTTAACTAGTTATTATGAAGTTATCAAATTATTGTTATAATTAAATTTTGGATAATATTGAAAGTTGATAATTATTAGCAAGGAATGTAAGAAAAATGTTTTTAACAAATTATTATTGCGCGCATTTTCTTTGTGTTTACGCAAAAATACTTATTATATATTTGTGTATATAGCTAATTAAAATCTTGAAGATGAAGTATTAGTATCGCTGATTATATTAAAGTTTAATCGCGGGCCCGTTCTCAAAGTAACCGCCGGTCAGTTTTAGAAAGATACTACTGCGCAGCTGCGTAGTTCTAAATTTGCGCAATTGATTATTACTATAAAAGAACTAAAATATAGTTAATTTCTCAGTTAAATAACCATATGGAATTGGAACAATAAGCAATTAGTAAAATTGATTAATAATGGAAATAAGGGCGAATGGTTAAATAATTGTTCTATATTCCATAGGCATAATGCAGAAATAGATGCGGTACTTAATTATTAGTTGAAATATGATTTTGAAAAATGATGGGACGTCGCAACGTACTCTGATACGGGCTTATGACATTGGGCGCGTTCAGAAAACACGACTGTTGAGCATCGTCTTGTCAACACTCGACGTTGCTTTGTTGGTTCTAGAAGTAAGAACCAATCACGTTCGATTGCTACTCAACGGTTGTGTCTTCTGAACGCACCCATTGTGTCTATGTGAATTTCTTAAAAACTTTTTGTAAAAATTTGTTCTTTATAGCAATACATTTTGTATTTTTTACTCCCTTTCGCAGCTATAAAGAACAAATCTATTATTTTTTATACAATTTAAAATATTCATTAAAATATAAATAGTTTAAAATAGTCAATTATAGTCAATATTTTATTCATAATTTGTTATTCGATATTTTTATAACGGTTCCAAAAAAATATCGGATAGGTATTCGATAATATTGATTAACGATAAACATTTCTATCCGGCACTGCCCGGTAGGGCTGTGTTCCGATTCCCCACCCGGGTGCACCCAGATACCCAGAGAGCGTTCAAATTCCTCCCAAGTGCTCTCGCCGGACTCTCAAGTGAGACGTTCAAATTGTCACTCTATTCACCCGGGAGAGCGTAAAAACCACCTGGCTCTGTGAGCCGGGTGGTTTGTGAGTGAAGATGAGTGGCAATAAGTGCGGGCAATATTGAAAAATCTAGTAATATTGTAAGTCAGAATCGGACATCAGATGCATTGAAAATTGTGTATAATCTCATGTCTAATACCGGCTTTATGTATGTTATAAACCATGATGTAATAATAGCCGTGTTCCGATATTTACTGCCAGTATTGAAAATTTATAGTGTATATGATATACACTATAAATTTTCAGTACTGGCAGCGAATATCAGAACACGGACAATATATATTATTACATCATGTTTTAAACTGCATTTGGGCAACAGGTTTTTACATGTATTTACAAAGATTTACAGGCTTATGCCAAAAGAAAAAAAAAAAGAAGAAATTTATACGTTGTTAATACTAATATATTGACGCTTTGATTGTTAGTAAAACTGCGAAGTCGAATAATGATAGAGTGAAAACGTTTATAGTTACAACGCACAATAATTTTCTTTCTTTGCGCGCTTTCCTTTGATAACTCAACCATTGATTAATTTCTAACTAGATAGGGCGATCACGCATTATCAAGATGCCAACGCCGTTTGGAGACCTCAGATTCCTACGGAGTGCGTTCTGATTCCATTATCCACTCAGACACTTTTCGTTAAACTCCGCCCATCACCCGCTCACCCGACTATCATCCATCGGGTGAAGAATCGGAACACAGCCTAGAGTGCACATTTAGCTGCGTGGAGTGAGGAATGCGAGAGAGACGTGTAGTTCATCCGATTGCGAATAGAACCACACGACACTCACGATAACCGCTGACGCTTTCGGCAATTTCGAGTTGACGATTTGCTAGTATGTACGCGCCCGGTGTTTTTCCGTCTTTTTCTGGCCCTCGGTATCTTGGTCTTGGGTCTTGGAACGTTAGTCGCGACACGTAACTGGGAAATTACATGCGAGACAGAGATCACGTATCCACCTAATCCAACGACAACGATGCCTAGTAAGAAGACCAAGTCTAGGAAGAAGACGGTCGCCGCCGCATCCTCCGCGACAGCCGTCCCGTCCTCCGCGACAACCGCCTCATCCTCCGTGACAACCGTCCCGTCTTCCACGACAACCGTCCCGTCTTCTGCGACAACCGTCTCATCCTTCACGATAACTGCTACATCCTCCACGACAATGAGGCGGTGGTTGTCGTGGAGGATGTAGCAGTTATCGTGAAGGATGGATCATCCAATCGCCGCCGAGCATGTTGCCGCCGATCGTCGGTCGACGGTTAGGCAGCCCGCTCAACCTCAACGATCGTCCCGGCATCTTACATCGAAACGATGCGTTATCTCGAATCGGAGAACTCCCGATTCAAGCGGGAGGTGCAAACCTCCCAGGAGACCTTGACTCGGGAAATGTCAAACATTGTGGCCGTACTCTCTAACAAGCGGAAGCTGTTCGACGAGGCGGACACGGAAGGCGTCAAGCTTGAGCTCAATATCAAACGCTTGCGAAATGATAACGAAGATCTCAAGAGCAAGTAAGTGATACTGTATAGTATTTTTTCACATTGTTTCTTTACTCGCGAAATAGGTAGGAAAGTCAAATGGCATTAATAAAAATTAAATTAATATTGATAGATATTGGCGTAATTGAGCTCGTGATATTTTGAGAATCATTGTGTTTGCCTAGAGCAGTGCTGGGATTTAGATGCAACTTTCGGCCGGATTTCTTGACTCACGCCTACGGTTCCCCCTCTTACTGCTCGCTCCTTAACAACGCAGCGCCGAACGGCCGTAACTAAGGAGCGCGTCACTAGTCTCAGGAACGTGCGTGTCACAAATGTAATAACGCAATAGCCTAGTGCCCTAGTAGCAAAACTGCTCATTAAAATTTTCTATTTAATACTTTATTTCTATTATTAAAATATTTGTTTTATTTAAACTTTAAATAAAACATAAATATTTTAAATTGTTACAGAACATACGTAATTAATAATAGAATAATAATTATTTTAGTTATTAATACTATAGTAATAATAGTTACTAATAATAGAAATGAAGTTAATAATAGAATTAATAATAGTATTAATAATAGAAG
>NW_021849387.1:59351-76450 GCF_003651465.1 Formica exsecta | reverse complement strand
CCCCGTGTGTGTGTGTGTGTGTGTGTGTGCGCGCGCGCGCGCGCGTGCTTCCTGTCCGTGCATGTACTTTGGTATATTTCAGTGCTGGGATTTAGATGCAACTTTCGGCCGGATTTCTTGACTCACGCCTACGGTTTCCCCTCTTACTGCTCGCTCCTTAGCAACGCAGCGCCGAACGGCCGTAACTAAGGAGCGCGTCACTAGTCTCAGGAACGTGCGTGTCACAAATGTAATAACGCAATAGCCTAGTGCCCTAGTAGCAAAATTGCTCATTAAAATTTTCTATTTAATACTTTATTTCTATTATTAAAATATTTGTTTTATTTAAACTTTAAATAAAACATAAATATTTTAAATTGTTACAGAACATACGTAATTAATACGGTAGTATTAGTTACGGCCGTTCGGCGCTGCGTTGCTAAGGAGCGAGCAGTAAGAGGGGGAACCGTAGGCGTGAGTCAAGAAATCCGGCCGAAAGTTGCATCTAAATCCCAGCACTGGCCTAGAGAGTGTGAATTTCTATATAAAAATAACTCGATGCAAAAATTTTAATTCCATTTTGTGCTTAAGCATGAGTTGGGTCGTTGATTGGATGCATGATAAATGTGTACCGTTGTTTAATGAAAATAAGTGCATTACAATAGTAAAGCTCGGATTTTAATATATAGCTTATGCTATGTATATAGCTTATGCTATGTATTAAAAAATAACGTAGATATTAGTACAAGAATCTTGAAGTAATTAAAATGGTATTTTAATTTATTTTTATTTAATAAATATGTATAACCTGTTCTGAAAGTTGAGAAAATATGTTATGTAATTAGACTTAATCAGGTGCGCATATCATTTGCTAAATTATAATGAATAACTGCCACTAGAATTGTGCGTTGATGTAAAAACTTGCAGAAATCTTAGCAAGTGTTGTAAGAGTTAAAAGTAAAATGTTTAGAACAGTAAATGTATTTACATCAGAGATAGTTATTCTACTAAAGAAAATAAATGATATGTGTTTATGGTTTAATGCATACTAACATTTTTATTTTACGTATGTTTTCTAGATTGGAGAAGAAGACAAAGGATTTGCAGATAGCAGAGCGAAATGCAATGATACATGAAAAACGCAGTGATTTGCAATCGCGGGCAAAGAGCATGGAACTTATGAAGAAAGATCAAGATTCGAAGAAGGCAAGTGATCGATTGAAAGCATTGCTCGACACTTTGAAACATCAGGAGAAGGAGCAAATCGATTTTGCAAATGTTATCATATCACGTATCTTGTGCATATCGTGGAAAAGACCTATAGAGGGAAGAATATTTCTGCCACAAACGGCAGCGTATACGCAAACACAGAGACATCTGGACTTTAGCGATATTATCAATCAGGCATTGATGGAGATTTTGTGAGATGTTGATATTCTCGAGAGGGGAAGCTCCTTTGAAAAACATCACGGTTGACACATCATCCGATCGTGAGGACAGTCCGAATAGCCAAGCGAGTTCTTTGTTAAGTCCTGCTGTGGCTCCTTCATCTTATAAATTACCGATCATACCATTATTCATAGGCAATAGCTCATCACAACCGAAAAGTTTTATTTATTTATTAGATTGTTATTCAAGAATTGCGATTGAGGAAAGAAATCACAGAGAGGTACGTATATACACACACATATCTTCAAAATTAGACAAGATTTTATTAAACTAATTCTTATTTATATATTTTATAGCAATCCAGTATATCTCCTCTTTTCGATGTATTGACAATTTTGAGAGCACAATGTGTTCAGTCTTGTTCTACAAGGATTGGTTGGCATTTGCCAAGCTGCTGTCATACCTATATGCATCACTCATTTTCTCTATCGGATATTATCGCAGAACTTACCTCGGGGCTATCTTCGCGAGCATGTAGCTAGGACACACACAAATCCAAACATATTCAATAAAATTTTCACTCCAGTCTTGCAAGGCCTGTATCTCGCGATGCAGCGGGCGAGCTTGATCGGTAATACACATAGAAGACCGATCGAGGTGCTAGGCGAACTGATAGAGATTCGCTGTGGACTAAACGGCAATATACGTCCGATTTGCCATTTGATAACGAATTAAGTTCAATTCTTGCCTGATGTTATGACATCAGCAGCCGAAAGAGAGTTCACGAGAACTTCATTCCTGGGACCGTTTCTCTCGGTATTGATCTTTGCCGAAAAGCAACTGAAAGTGGCGGAGAAATTCTGCAGCGGAGATCCTGTCGCGAACATATCGATAAAACTCACGCTGCAGCAAGAGTTGGAGACTACTAGAACGTCATTGCACAAGATGTTAGATGCGATACTCGCGAATAACAGCTGCCGCGATGCCACTCTTGCGTACTTGGCGGCGTTGTTGCGTCACAACGAGAAATGCGCGCAAATACAAACGGAGGACAGTCCCTCCTTGGCCGGAGATGGATTTATGTTGAATCTACTATCGATTTTGCAAATGCTCTCTGTGAAGATCAAGCTGGATACTGTAGACCCGCTATATCCATTTCATCCTTCCAATTTCGTCGAGATAAAGAACGACACAAGACTGAAACTCACTTCGCAAGAAGTTGCGGAATGGCAGAAACATTTGGACAGCACACATAAATGGACGGAACCGAAGTTTCCGACACAATGTTGGTTTCTCACGCTGCATTGTCATCACATCGCACTGTTACCGGCGTTGCAAAACTATCGGAGAAAATTGCGTGCCTCAAAGGATTTACAAGAAATGCTCGACGAATTGCAAGCCACAGAACCCCAATGGAAAGATAGTCCTTTAGCGGAGCACAATAAAGATTTGATCAAACAATGGAAACAACAGTTGAAGCAACTGGTTAAATCCAAATTATATGCGGAGGCAGGTCTGATAGATCCCATTTTTTGGAGAAGATACTCAGACTTTTATATATCGGTCGCCGAATTTTTGCTGAGTCTTCTGACGCAGACTGCTCCGGGTAATCCTCTTCCCGAACTTCCGTTGCCTCAAGAAGTTACGTGCAAATTCACCGCACTACCGGAATGGTACGTAGAAGACATAGTGGAATTCTTGTTATTCGCATTCGAGTAAGCTTTTACTAAATTATCAAGTCTTACAATTGTACATAATGCTTATCTGGAGCTTATTAGTAATTATAACTGCATTGTTTTATTTGCAGATCCTGCCTAACATCGTTTAATGTGAATAAATCGTTTATCACTTTGTTACTCGTCATCGTGTGTACGCCACATTGTATACGAAATCCGCATCTAATCGCAAAAATCATCAAGGTTCTTTATGATATATATAGATCATATATAGATCAAGTAAAATTTTACAGAGATTGTATAGAGCCGAATATGATTTTGAGGAGAATGACTTTTTGGAAAAATAGTTTTGGCCATATATTCATGGCACATCCTATATCCAAGACATTTCTGGCGTCGTATCTCATGAAGTTTTATACCGACGTTGAGATCATTGACATTAGTTCCGAATTTGAGGATAAGTTTACAATATGTTATCACATAAATGTGATCTTAAATTCGTTGTGGCATAGCCCAATACATCGAGCGTCTATCGTCAATGACAGTAATAATGGCAAGCACTTCGTTAAGTTTATCAACATACTGATGAACCACACCACTTCCTTGCTCGAAGAGGCTCTGAAATATCTGAAGTATATACTCGAGGTGGAGGAACTTATGTCCGACACTATCGCGTGGAACGCTATTTCGCAGGAGCAACAACAATCAGTAACGAGGCAGCTGGCGGCGAACAAGGAACAAGCCAGATTTTCTCTTAAATTAGCCAAAGAGATAATTGCCATGTTTCATTATTTAATAGTCGATATTAAGGAACCGTTTCTACGACAGGAATTAGTCGAACGATTGTGTATCATGCTGAATTTCAATTTGCAAAAGTTGTGCGGACTTAAATATAAAAATTTGAGAGTGAGAAAATTGGAAAATACGGATGGCACCAAGGACGTTACTCGGTCAATTGATTGATATATATTTACATCTTGACTGTGATAAATTCGCGGCTGCTTTAGCCAATGACGAAGTGAGTATCGTTTATAATATATCATATATATTATCATGTATGTATGTGTATATATATATATATATATATATCATATAAGTTTATATAGCATATCAAATAACATATCTCTATAGGACATTTCCCATTATACAGACAATTAAATTGATTATACCTGGTTTAACGGTAATACGCGATAAGATTCATGACTTGTCTTTACCGTCCGATTATAACGTGCAACGCGCATATAAAAACGCTCACATTTGTCAGATTCTCTCTTGAAAAAAAAAAAGAGAAAGAGAAAAAGAAAGAGAGAAGAAGAGATAGCGAATTAAGTAAACAAAATAAAAATAAAGACAGATGCACATGCAAAAGAAAGCAGTCTTATTATCGTCTGCTATTATTGTATATATATATATATATATATATATATATATATATATATATATTTATTTATTTATTTATTTATTTATTTATTTATTTATTTTTGCAGCGTTCGTTTTGTAAAGAGTTATTCACCGACGTTGCGAGTAGACTAAAGAGATCTGCCATTAAAACTATGACGGAAATTGAGAGGTTCGTAGCTCTCGCTGACCGTGCGGCGGTAATCGCAAGACACAATCGCGCACATGACGACGCTCCTGAGGAATTTCGGGATCCATTGATGGACACTCTTATAGAGGATCCAGTCAAGCTACCGTCTGGTATTGTTATGGACAAAGCAGTTATCGTTAGACATTTACTCAACAGTGCCACGGATCCTTTCAATCGGGAGCCGCTTAGCGAAGATATGCTCATGCCAAGTAAGTACATGTATTGTTCATATTTCTCTTTTTTGATAAAGTCAAGTTTGTTTTAGTCTAAATATTGGTAACATTTCATAATAATGCATTTTCATACACATAAATATATTAGAAAAATATTTGATGCGTCAGATAATATAGTTTTTGACTGTTCTTTAAAGTCTATCGTATTGAAATTTTTTAATATCTTATGCCGATTTTAAAATATGTATATAAACTATTGTAAGTTTTTATCCATGTAGAAATGCATCTCAAATTAATGGTTATTTTCGAAATTGCAGTGCCCGACTTGAAAGAAAGAATATCAATAAGGAAAGAATATCAATATAAACAACAAAAGAAACAGTGCTAAGGTGACAAGAATTATGCACATAAAAATAAGAAAATAGGGAAGGAAAGAAAAAGAAAGAAAAAGTTAAGCATTATAAATGCTTATATGTATATGCATGTGTGTGTGTAAGCGCGCGCGCGCGTGTGTGTGTGTGTAAAATAATGTAACACAATAAACATACAGCAATATTATGTATAATAAAAATAATATTCACTTGTGCTCTCTCTCTCTTTTGAGGATTTTTGGCTGTATAATAGTAGTATGAAACTATCAAAATTAAAAAAAAAAACATTTCTTATGTTTATATTGTTTGGAAAATCAAATTAATAGATCTAGATAAAAAAAAGAATTGAAGTATCACAACATAATATGATTTTTAATGTCTTCATAGTTGTTGTAATTGATATTTTTCATAATTGACAAAAATTTTTGATCTTGAATACCTCGTAAAATTAATTTCAAGAAACGAAAAAAAAACTAGTAAAACAGGAAGATTTTGAGTTAGGTAAAAGTATTTTGCTACAATTTTTGCTAATTTCCCGGGTTAATGTGAATCCTGCACTGCTTACTCTACGTCCGGATCTAATACAGGCAGTTCATACTGAGAACTGGCTGCACTAGTTCACGAAGTTTGCACTAAAACGTTCTTTTTAGCTGAACCGTGCAAGAGAAAGCGTTCTTTTTAGCAGTACAACCTGAACTAGTACAGCGCCAGTTAGCAGGATTCACATTAACCCGCGAAATTTAAAATATTCATTGAATAAAGATTATGATAATGATTGTGATTTGTTACATATATATGTATGAAATATGTATAAGCAGCAATAGAATTTAACGAACCAATTGATATATCTGAAAAGCAACTACTTAGATGGTACAACGATTATATTCTCTTCTATATAATTTAATAATTCACCATTAGTAAGACATCGAGCCATGTCGTTTGTTATGTTGGCTATTGCATTATATAGTTCTTTTTATGTATATTCTTGCACTTGCTTACACTATCTTGAACTAGGTTTATTCGCGTTGCTTGAAATTTCCAAAAATGTTTGCACTAAAAACGAGATAAATATATATTCGGATGTTGAAGAGAGTGAAAGCGAAGATGCTGAGTACAAAAAGTTCAAGCAACGCGAACAAACCTACTGATTTGAATAGTGCAGTTCTATGGCAGCCCCAAGGTACCGATTATGTAACTTTTTCCCTAGGGCGGAAACATGGAAAGTGAAAAATATTAGCATTGAAATCAATGGCAAAATTTTTCACTTTTCCGCCCTAGGGGAAAAGTTACATGATTGATACCCTGGTCAGCTAAAAAGGACAAACCATTTATTATAGGTATGTGCAAAGAAACGTTCTTTCTTTAATTATGTAAGATATTACGCAATAAATACTCAAGTAAGCAGATGGTAAAAATAAAATGGCCACCGAAATCGTGTCTACACACCACATAACTATAATTACATATATAGGATCTCTTTTATATCCGTAGAGGATCTGTGTCCACTGTCTATCGATTCTTTTTACAAATGGTAATAAAGAACCATAGCGAAATTCAGTAACTTGCTATTGACGGTTTTCGGTATTGTTAACTAGCGATAGCCATAGCAACTTTCATAGGCTATCGCTCGCTAACGACAACGAAAATCGTCGCTAAGACGTTTAAAGAATCCTGCTACAGATTTCTCTTTCAGTAGGCCTATTCTCTAACTTTATCTAACGACGATGTTATATGATAGCGTAATGATAACGAATATGTCGTTAAAAAAGTTACAGAATATTTTACAGGGTTACAGGATATTTTATTTTAAACGATAAAATCATTTTTTCTTTGATCATAGATATGAATTGTAAACATAATATCAAAGCTGTTTGTAAGGATTTCGTGAAGGAAAGAGAAACAAAAGAAGAGAAAGCATATCTGCGAGAGAGAGAGAGAGAGATACGCATATTGATTCAAGTAATATTTTATTTAATCGACAAGTCTATAATACGAAAAATCTATAATAGATCGCGAGATTTTTATATTTCACGAAATCCAAAATTCTATGTTCAAATAACTTTTTAATAAAAGAAAATTTATTTTCTAATAAAAAAAGTAATAAATATTACACATATATGTATATGTATACACATTAAAAAATTTATTAAATATTATTTTATTTATTTATTTATTTATTTTTTGATAACGAATACAACATTATATCTATATATTATGCACTCCTTTACTTTATATTTTTATATACATATATAAAGATTATACTAATTGTAAGATCATTTATTTTCTTATACATCAGTGTACCTGATTGAGTTTATATATAAATTGCCAAATTATTTGGCATATTGACAGATATATATATATATATATATCTGTCAATATGCCAAATAATTTGGCAATTTATATATAAACTCAATCAGGTACACTGATGTATAAGAAAATAAATGATCTTACAATTAGTATAATCTTTATATATGTATATAAAAATATAAAGTAAAGGAGTGCATAATATTGTATATACAATATATATGCATTAATATGCAATAATAGCTATGATCTGATGAGGTATATCGATCCCTTCCTTTTAGGATCCCATGATCTGTGATACCGCCATTATCAGATGTTTGCTCTTTGTATACGATTAAAAGTAATCGATATTGCCGGCAGTATCGCTTTAAATGATATACATATATACTTGGCACATTATTTGCGAAGACTATCAGGGAAATTCGCCATGAAATTATATACTAAGCGCCGGCATAAAAGCACCTTGGAAGAAAATGGGTGAGTTACCCATTGAATGAAAACAGGGGCGTAACGACGAATTACGGGGCATCGGATAAAGTAATATAAATGCCATTTTGCTTGTGAAGCGAGGAGGGGAGAAACATCGGCGAGCAGATTATATAAAAATTTAACGATGGAACAGGAAAACACACTTGGGAAAGGAAAAGGTAAATATACGTAAAATATATGGTCGACTTATACAAATAGCCTTCGGAAGAAACCGTTGAACGAGGGGTTGAAATCGATGCGAGCGAGCGAGCGTGGGTGTTCCAGGGTATAGTCGTGATCTCGCGTTGTCCGATTGGCTGGCTGGTCTCCCACATGCGTCCCCTCCTTACCATAAGCCAGCGCCTCAGGTGAGATCTGCGGCTCGACGCGCGTACACGGCACAGGTGCGTTCACAGTGTGGTTGTGCACCCACTGTCACGCGCCAGCGGGGATAGAGTCTCTCCTTTTACGGGCGTAAGAAGAAAAAGGAAGTAGCGAGAGCACGAAGGGTGAGCGAATCAAGGGGAACAACTCGAGAGAGAGATTTAGCGAGCGGAAGAAAGAGGGAAACCTTGTTCGGAAAGATTCCAAAGAAAGGGCGAATCAAGTGGTGGGAGCGACCCCGCCGTGTATTTTCATCCCCCGCACGCATATAGATACACGTATACAACACAGCCGAAGCGGAGTCCTCTCGGGGCGAGGAACCTTGCACGAGCCACCCTCCCCGAGGAATTACAAACCTCGAACCTTGGTAGTGCACAGGTATCAGCGGACAAGCGAGCGAGGTGATTCTCGCAAGGTGAGGATACATCACCCTCTTTGTTCGCGTTTGTGAGGAAGAGCATAGGGTTTCTTGGAAAGAAGAGGTCCTGGTGAGAAAAGGGGAATTCAGAGGTACACGCGCAGGGACTCGTCGCAGCAACAAGAGGAGCGGAAGTCGCGTCGAGCACCCGTCGAGCATCCGCGAAGAGAGTATGGTACGGAGATTCTGCAACGGCGCGGTTGCACTTGGCATCGCCCTGACGGCCTGCGCCGCTTTTCCGCGCGCCGTCATGGCGATCGACCTCAGCCGCTTCTACGGCCACATCAACACGAAACGCTCGGGTAAGTAATCGTCAAGGAGATTGACGCGGGGAGCGAAAATGGGGGATGGTCACGGCGGCGATGGCATGCGGAAGCCATCGCAGACGCCGCAGACTTCGAGAAGGCACGAGGTCCGCGGGTCTTAGACGAGAACGCGAAAGAGAAAAATCGCGTGTATATAATCGTGCGAATACAAAATCGAATTGGTCGTTTAAAAAAAAGCATCGCTTTTTAAAATTTCCTTAAAATGTTTAAATAAAAACAAAATGCACTTGTACACATACACATTAGTTTTTTCAAGCTTATAACATCTATAAATCTTCTTTATCATGAAAAAATTTATACTTAAAATTTATAATTCCGTGTAAAAATGAACGAAAAATTTACATTTTGTATTCTGCAGATATTTTTGTCTATCTCTGTAAAGTTTATTTTACATAATACATATAATCGATATATCAGTATATATATGTGTGTTTTTTATACAATTTTGTTCTTCATCTTTTTATTATGAACGCGTCATAACAAATATCTACAGTATATATAAAATTACAAAAGAAATGATCAAATATTATCTCAAATTTATTAATTATTTTCCGATATTTTCATGCCAGCTGTTTTCTTTTCATTCGAATATCTTGTCATTAAAATCGTTTAAAATAGAAATTTCATCAAAATATTTTTCGGTCAATCCGACTTCATGATATGCTCTGCTTTATATATATATTTTTTAAGGGATACATATATCGGTATCTAACAAAGCTTTCTTAATCGCCGCAGTTTTCTAACATCCATTAGTATTAATTATCAATGATATACATACAGTCAAACAAATAATATAATAGTATCTTATAAATGTAAAGTAACTCGTAAATGTACCATATCTCTGTCCCGTCTGCGCAAATACGATATCTACTACTGTAACCGCAACAACAACTGTAACTCTACTAGAGCACGGGAAACTAATTTGTAGTGCGCGTGATTGCAAAATTCTCTAATTGGGGAAACAAGAAGGTCATTAAATGGATATATAAATCAGATAAGTTGAGTCAACAGGAAACTTATTAACGAATCTGTTTAATTTTTTTGCTCTTGTCGGGTTATATATGTATATAATTCACTTTTATCATTATTTAAATAATATACTTTGGCAACATAATTTGATGATATAATTTTCTTCGCGAAAATATTGAGGGGAATTATTTATAGCAAAGTTTAATTTTTAGCGTTATGTATCAATGTAACTATAAACCGTTCTAAATAAAAATTATGTAATTATATAAAGTTCACTTTAAAAAGTGAAATTAACCGAAAAAGATCATGTCAGAGATTACTTTGAAAAAATAAAATGGGGCAAAGGGATTAGAAACATATGTCATGTAGAAGCTTTAAGTTTACATACTTCACTGAATAAATATTTTATATCATGTCTACGCAGGGCGTTTATAGGGATACGAAATAGAGGAAGCTTCCAGAAAACAATACCGTCCCCTTTACGTTATCACGCTCCTCCTAACATCCATTAAAGTTAACGGGTGCGGAGGGCGCGATTATGACAGAGCTGTATTTCGCTGAAACTCTCGACCATGTGGGAGTGTGCTCTCCGGCGGATATAGTTATACGGTCGGTCAATAACGCGCGTACTTGGCGTACCGAGTCGTATATAGTCGCGTTTATACGCTGATGACATTTAAAAAAACGCATTTCTTTTTTTACTCAACTTACCCCTGTCATCCAGGGTCGGAATTGTCGCGAAGCGAGTCAAACGTGTCGGAATTCTGTTTTAATAAAGTCCTTATTTTTCATATTTATTTATATATTTCCGTCTTTTCCAATCTTTTGCAATTTTTAACTTGCGGGTATTCACCATTTGATTGGCAATCAAATGCAAAATGTTTTTTGAATCTTAAATTTAAATTGGAAAATAGCAATGTTTTTTATTATCGAGTTTCTCTCTTTATAGCAAATTTATTTTATTTAAAATAAAAGAGAGAGAGAGATTGAAAGCGAAAAAAAGAGAAATATAAAATAGATAAAATAAAGAGAAATTTCTCTATAAGAAAAATTGATAATAGAAAGATATATTATTTACAGACAATATTTAAGATATTTTTTTATATTTTTCGATCTTTTATTTATTTGTTAATAAAGTACGAAGTTGTAAATGAGAAAGCAAAATACAAATCATCTTTGAAAAATAAGTCTATAGGAATGCTTTCTTATCGAACGAAAAATTATACATAATTCATATCAAATGTTGAAAGTGAAGAAAAACATATAAGGTATCAATAAATGTATTTATTCAAATAAAATGCATCCAAGAAATAGGAATTCTAAGCGATGCGTTGATCGAAACATTCAAACTAAAAACTTTCTTGCATCGCGACAATCATTTTTTTTAATATTCCCTCGACGACCATCTCATTCGGAATGTATTAAGGTCGAGGTTCAATCCCATAGGAACAACGACTACTTCTATCCTCTCTGGGGAATCAACGCTTCTCGTTGATCGCTATAAAATTTATCTACAATATTCCTAACTCTTGTTAAAGTGCGCAGATGTCTCATCTAAACGCGTGAAAAGAATTGCATAGATACTCGCATAATTTAATAATAACATCTTTTAATCGGTATTGCCGCTTAAACGTTCAATATTTCAACAACAGTCCTTGATATGTTCGATACGCTAAAAAGTTTTTTGAACAATTCTTTTCTCGTTGATTAGGCGTAGGCGTTTTATGCAAACATTTGAGGAAAAAAACTCTTGCGATATATTTGCAGAGAGTAATTTAATAACGTTGATGGAGCACCACGTTGGTATTACGATTGGTTTAATACAATTTTTTTATGTGGTCGAGGAACATCGAATTAATGAAATACGATCAAAATTGATTGTAGGGGCTTTGTGGACATGACGTCATGTTTGTATTTGTAAATTGCGTTTCAGTGCGTTGAAATAAACGCGTGGGCGATCATATATATGTGTATATATAACAAATGTGGCATGATATTACACAATCGATCGTCAAGTAACTGCTGGAGATAGCAAACGTAATTTATATATATATTTTTTTTCATTATTGGAGCGGCGATTGAGATGAAGAATTATCTTCTCTTTTCCGAGAAATTTTTATTTGAAATAAAAATACAGATTGATGAAAACGAATATATGGATGTTAAAGGTTAAACGGCCGGATATTTACTTTGTTGAATAGGATGTACGTACATGCACACATACACGGACAGATAAAGAGGAAGCCTCAGGTAAAACGTTGAAATTATCAGAGATAGAAGCTCTTTTTCTCTCTCTTTTTCGCTGAATCTTTTATATAATACATGCGTACTTGTGACCTCCGCGAAGATAAAATAGTTTCCAAAAAAAAAATTAAAATCTTTTTCATTTTTCTAGAAGACATACGACAGTTTATTTTTGAAAAACTTTCACGAAATCCAACTTTACATTTCCTGAAAATGTTTCCTTGTTTCGAGTAAATAGAGAGAAATTAAAAATTAATTGCGCAAAAAAATTTTGATTAAGAAGGCTTGGGGCGAGAAGATTTGATCAGTTTCAAAATGTAAGAGTAAAGTTAATCGATCCTAATTCCTACAATTCTATCGGATTTCATGTTTCGTTTTAAATGATTTTTAAAAACTACAATGTTGCGTGAGTTATAACGCGATTGCGTGTCCCTCCAATCATCTCGAAAGCTTCTCGTGCAGAGGGGTGCCCGCGTATTTTGTGTTTAATTCCGTTTCAGATCCCTCGCTTAATCGTCGTAATTTAATCATCTCGCGACAATGATAAACATGTCGCGCCCCTTCTGAACTTTCATTTCCGTGAGGTAATTAAACCACCACGTGTAAGCACACATTTCTAATTTCGTCTCGGGTTTCGCTCGGAAAATGCGTACGTCAGATTTTTCTCTCCTCATTCAGGTTCAGACGTCTTTATTTGTATATCTTTCAGATGCTTGCCACCCGTACGAACCGTTCAAGTGCCCGGGCGATGGTATCTGCATTTCGATACAGTATTTGTGTGACGGCGCACCCGACTGTCAGGATGGATACGACGAGGACTCGAGATTGTGTACCGCAGGTGAGCGAGACAATTAATTTAATTAATAAACAATTCGCAGTTAAGTAATGATTAATCTAATTTAATTACACACATAGCAGAGTTAAATCTTTTGTGATTTAACTTTGTGATTTAAATAAATTATCTTGTGTCAATAATAGTATACAAGCAATACGTAATTTGACTTTTTTTTTATAGACATGTATATTCAATATTTTTTCACTCGTGTTTCGAGGTCTTTCCGCGTAGAATTACTATTAGTAGATTTGATCTAGATATCTATTATATTGCAAACAATATCAATGTATCATGTTATAAACATACCGCTCGGTATGGATGCACTCAATGATGTTCCGTGCAACTGCACCGAACATCATAATAAGGAGGGGGATCATCGCTGCACTTGTTCAGTGCGTTTACAACGGGTATTATTGTCGTACTTGTGCTTTTCTCTTTCTATCGAGAGGTCTCGTCAATATTGATTAATTGAAATATAATTGTTTCCTTGTCTCTTTTCAAAGATATGGAGAGAGAGAAAATTATATTAACTTTAATTATAATGTTTAGGAGAGCATGACACTCTCTGTGATTATTTTATTTTATGTTTTGCTTCTTTGTTGCAGCCAAACGACCACCCGTAGAAGAAACTGCGAGTTTTTTGCAGTCCCTGCTAGCAAGCCATGGCCCCAATTATCTGGAGAAGCTATTCGGAAACAAAGCGCGCGATACGCTGAAGCCTCTAGGTGGTGTGGAAAAAGTGGCCATCGCGCTGTCCGGTAAGTCTCACAATTAAATATATTAAGATACTAAATAAATAAGATAATAAGAATATTTTGCGATGTTAGACGCACATAAGGAAATAAGATATCAAACGATCCGACTTGTTCTTCAATTACGAATATAATTTAACGTAAAAATGATGAATTTAATACGCTTTCAATATACAAGAACTTCTTGAACATACACGTATGTCCAGAAAAATGTTTCTTCGTTTCTTTTATTATTATTTTATCCTTAAATTTGCTATCCGGTTTCGCAATCTGGTCTTTGACGATTTGTTTCGGCCGTCAGAATCACAGACGATCGAGGACTTTGGCGCGGCGCTGCACCTGATGCGCTCAGATCTCGAGCACCTGCGCTCAGTCTTCATGGCGGTGGAGAATGGCGACTTGGGTATGCTGAAATCGATCGGTATCAAGGACTCTGAACTGGGCGACGTCAAGTTCTTCCTCGAGAAACTCGTTAAAACGGGCTTTCTCGATTGAACGACAGTTACTCCCGCCGCCGTCGATGACGATGAATCGCCGTCGTCGTCGTCGCATCAGCAGATCCTTTGTTTGATGAAGCCTAAATCTGGTTCTTTTCGCGGACACCTCTTCCTTTCATCGCCAATTCTTGCGCACAGGATGTAGACCGTCACTTTTCTTTCTTCTCCTATTCCTCTCGCGAATCCTCTGCTCTTGCTTCAACGCGACGAACGCGATCATCGAGCACCGAAATAATCGTCGAGACGATCTGCGTGACGAACGATCAGGCAGGTCTTCGTTTCGCATATTTTATATGACCATTATATTTGGATAATTCTAATCTCGTACATGCGTATTGTCAATCTGTTTAGGAAAGAATACAATTATTAGAGGATATGGCTGATAATATATCGCATATGCTCATGGAGGGTTTATTATTATGATTTTTTTAGTAGCATCTATATATATCGTAATTTTACGCAAATCTACGTGAAAGTATCAGCACTGAAAAAACACATGCATTAGCTTATTTATAATCTGCAATCTAATATAGTATATATTTTTTCAATTTCAAACGAAACATCTCAAAATAAGTAACATGATGTGTAGCTTATTTTTATTTTACTCTGTACTTTCTTTTATATTATTAATCCTAAATAATATCACTAAAATTTTCGTGAATGTTTCGGCAGGATTCTTCTATAACGTTCATTCTCGCTTTTCTCATTGTTAGTATCGAACGTAATCTTTCTTCGTGTGAACATATAATGAGCTTTCAGTCGACCTATTTCTAAAATATTGAGCTTCCTCGTGTATCTTATAACTACTACACTATAACTGGTGCATATATGTGCTGCCGCGTGTCCCGGTTTTATTCAAGCTTTGTCTTCAATATTGCTAGCACACACGCCGTCTTACATAAGTGATGAATGGTCGACGACAATCGTTCGCAATCGGTAACGATGTAATCGTTCGACAGTTGTGCATTTAAATTACTTAAAATACACACAAGCCACGCTATATACAGATTTTCTTACAATTATTATTGAATTATTAATGCATTAGAGTAGAAATTTCTTGTTTAATTTCATTTATTATCTAATCTTCTTAAACTTAATAAGCCGCTTCTCAGAAACATTTTCGATTAGATTGCTATCTTCAAGTTCCACAGAAGAAACTTTACGAGAGGAAACTCGCGTAGGAAGTAATCGTGTTCAGATATGGCAAAGTAGTTTTTAATGAAAATTGTATTACTTTGTGGAAAGATCGTGCGGAATCGAATCCTTAACAGAATATAATGTACTGTTATGATAGTTTACTATAAATAATTTTATTTTTTTCGGAAATTGCACAACTATCGAATCTATTGTTACCGAAGTTACGCCTCTCGATGGCGAATTAGAGGCGGGGGCAGGGGAGAAGTCGCATGGAGACTTATATATTCTTAGTTAGTTATGCATATTGTAAAGAAACTGCACGCAACGATTATTATTCTCGTTATTCTCTCTTGAGATATCTTTCTAACGTACTTTTCAATCAAACGAACAATGCTGTGAATTTTCTGTTATATTAATTATAGAGTAGTATGTATTAAGAGATGATAGCTTTTATTCGAATTTAGACTATTACTGCTGGAACAGTATATTGATTTAAGTCGATGTTCTCTTCTCATGTCTATATTTTTTAACTTAGCTTCATTATCGCGAAAATCGCTTCTATTTGCGATAAGTTTCGCGACGCAACTTTACAACGTATTGAGTATACAAAAAGAAATAAAAATGTAGTATAGATAAATGTCATACCGAGAAACTCTTCGATTTATATTTTCACCGCATTTGATGAAATCTTTGCCTTGGTCAAGATGGCATTGGAGTGGAAGACGTAATGACGCAATAGTATTTAACGTTTAGCGTATTAAACGTGCGGTGAAAATATCATCTTTCGGATCTAAGGATCAGGTGCTCTTGATTTTTCTCGGTGCAATCGAACGTCACGCAGTCGTAATATAACATCACACGGCAATGTTAAATACATATGTGTTTTAAAGTTGAGAAAATGGGTACAAAAGAAGAAATATGGAGTATCGCGTCGCGTTCTTTCAGGGTATGACGCGTATTTTATTCACTATATAGGGAAAAAAGCAAGATATATATATATGTATATGTATATATATATACACACTCATATACATATATATGAAACGAATAGGTGGACTCATTAAATGTTCTTTATCCGTATACTGTTCGAGGATATCTTAATTAGATAGTTAACGAAGTATGTTAAAAGTTAAGGCTACGACGCTCATACAAAATAATTACGAAATACAACAACGTGAATGTACGTGGTATTATCGATGCAGTCAATATCCTGTTGCGGTCGTTTCGTTTTGGGATTTTGTCGGCACACACTCGCGATTCTCGTCAAATTATATAAATGTCGTCGTAACTGAGGAAATGAAAAATCTATCAATGTAGCGTGTATATTGTATTTACGTATAATCGATCGATTATTTATCCGCGATTTCTCGCTCGAATGAACGAATGGATCGCGGCTAAAACAGGAACGAATTAGACAAAAATTTGACGATATTTACGCAACGTACGCACTACTAGTCGATAAAAGTCTGTTCGATTTTCGTTAAGGCCTCTCTCACACATATGCATACACATACGTACATTACAGGATAATGCTTTTCGCGTTATCGGTCGCAAATATTCGCCCTCGTTTCTAGTATCGCCTCTAATTT
>NW_021849387.1:57788-59056 GCF_003651465.1 Formica exsecta | reverse complement strand
AATTATATATATTAAAAAAAATATATATTATATAATAAAATATAACGATGTACCGCGGGGATTCTCTCGAGGTAGCGCTTTCCGTCGCGCTTTTCTTTTACTTTGAAGAGAGTAAATTAACACGTATACACATTACGAGTTATAAATTTATATATATATACATATAAAATTGTACTTATTCGTGACAATCGAGAAATGGCAGACGGGTGCGGGTCTGATGAGGCTTTTTTTTATCTCGAGAGAATAGCCGTCAAGATGAGTAATGACATATCTACTTATTAAGCGTATCTTCTAATAGAAAATGATTGAGACATATCTTTTAATTAATGTAATGTATAAGCGGATTTAAAGATATATATATATGAACTATTACATACATAGCGAATACATATCAACAGAGAAATCACTTTTATCAGATGGTAGATAATATTTTGGTATATAAAGAAGAAAAAAAAAGTGTAATATTCCCTCCAGATGTCAATTACGGTCCAAAGTAGGGCCTGGACCGAGGGCAAAATCCGAGGGAACTGTGTTAGCGAACAATCGAACGGGATATCAGATCGAGGGGTCATGGCGCGCCGCGAGACTTTTCTTTCTTCTCTCTCTCTCTCTCTCTCTCTTTCTCTCTCTCTCGCTCTCTCCGCCTCTCCGCCTCGTGCCTTGACCCTTTGGCCCCAATTTCGAATCGTAAAAGTTATAAGGTCAAATCTATTTCTCCCTCCTGAAAAAAGCAGACCGGAATTCCGACACAATGCAACTTCTGATATACATATACGTAAATATACCATGTTTCGAAGGCGCGTTATCCATCGTCTTGAAATGATAAGAGATCGTACTTTTTCTTTTTCTTCTGCTATTCTTTGTTATTATTTATTTTATATGCCTATTCACATTTTGTCATGATTCACATGGGATTTACATTTTCTTTCTTACAAAGAGTAGACAGAGATGGATAATATAAAATTTTGATGATTTCGCAATTTTTGATATTGATTGTGAGCGAAAAAAGTTAATAGAAATTTATTCCATTAATCTCTATTGCCGATGTGTTTCGGGAGAACAATTGTTATTCAGATTTTTTCACTTCTTTTTATTTTTATATTTATAACATTAATCTTTATTATAACAATATTCTCTGTTTTTTGTTAGTTAAATAATTTAGCCAATATATATATATCTAAAAAGAATATATGTCTAGCGATATGCGTCTCTTTTTTCAGAAATTGGTTTATTCAATCCAACTGACGTTAAAGCAAATGATATATATA
>NW_021849387.1:52203-56855 GCF_003651465.1 Formica exsecta | reverse complement strand
ATAAACTAACTAGATTTTAATTTTTTTAAATTAAAAGTAAAATATGTATTGATTCTTAAGAATGACGATTTTTAAATGTACTTAATTAAAAGATTATTTCTATTAAAGCTTTTTTGTACAGACTGCCTACTTAATTTAATTTAAAAAGCAACAACATTGTAATTAAAATAATAGTTTGATCATTCCAGAAAAAAATTATTGATCCTTCCATAGCGTTTCGGTTATTATTATGAATGATACTGTTGTTCATTATCTTACTATATATCCTTTTAGCATTATTATCAACAAAGGGCTCGAAAAAGCGAATGCAAACAGCTGGATTATAAAAGAAACATATTATTTTTTTCGGTATTACAGAGAGAAATTATAACATGTTATATTTCTTAGTCTTGTGTGAGGATTAATCTGTATCACATGTGTAGAACGATAATAATTTATATCGAATAATGGAATATAGTAATATATTTCATAATATGTTTATTTATTAACTGCACCCCAGATATAAAAATGTACGTAGATATTCTACGCTATATATTTGATCCAATTTCCAATTTAACAAATTATGTGTTTTCTTATACTTTGCAATTTATCGAAACATTGTCTTTATGCAGAAGATTTCATGCAAAAGAGTAATATTATTATATAATATAAAGTATAATAAAGCCTGGAAATTATGTAATATCAACGGAAAGGAAAATAATTATATGCTGAAATGTTCTTTCCTGTAAATCTTCGGAAACTGTACAGAAGATATGTTTGCTCCTGCGCGAAAATATCTTATCCGAATATATCGGCTATTATGCGCAAGCGCGATTGCGTGGTTAATTAATTGATTAATGTAAGGAAGATAAATCGTATTTTTTGCAGGTATATGCGATTATACATATACATATATGTATACATATATATGTCGTATACGTTGTTTTATTCATTATTGTTCCATTACTTTTATGGCTTTTTTATAATTGCGTATATGTGTTGCATTATATAATTATTATTATATACATTATATACATATACGCATTACGCTCTCTTAAACTTTATGTTAATCAATAAACTAAAGTGATATTACATAAGGGACATGTATAATCTTCAACCTTGTCATTTCAAATTGATGGAATAAAATGTATGCGGCGCATATCTGCACATATATATAATATGTGTAGATACAAGACATATGTATAAAAACGACCACTTTAATTGTCGAGATTTAATCATGTGATAATGTACTAAAATGTATCATGCACCGTCGTATTATCTATACATAACATATATGTATGTTACTTTTCGATTTTCTAATTGTTCTACTGCCAAAGCGTTTTCTTATTATACGGCAAACTGCGACATTATTACGTACATTGTAATAAGTAATCAACTTTCCTCCCTTTCTGCTTCTTAAACTTTTTCTGTAATCTTTTTCTATTCATTGAATACACAGCGTTCTTAGAAATAATTTTGTCGCGCGATAACATAATCATTAATAAATAAAGCGAAACGTTTCTTTAGTTTTAATTGTTAGACTTCAAATTATATATACACCATACCACACCATGATTTCATCATGCGAACGTAATATACATTGAAATATTATGAATATACGAAATCATGAATCTTCGCAGGTACCGCGCTTGTGTATACAATCGACAATTTAAAACAATTATATCTTATTATATATCTTGCATTTTTTACATTCATTTATACTATTTTATCGGCGATGTATAATGTGCGGGATTCTGATCTGTATAGATACATTTGCTTTTCATTCGGCACAAATATATTTGTCACGAATAGTAGTTGAACGAATCTCGGTATTTCGGATCGTGTACTAAAGGATCGATTGGAACGATTGCGATATTACTTTAAAAATAGCTTGTTTTTGGATGATTTAAACAATAAAATATTAATTTTTTAGAAAGACTTCTGAAAAAATTATCTATTTATTTAATAGTCCAAGTTGCTACATCAATGTGTCACAGAAGATATCATTTAAGCACGTAATATTTCGCTCAACTGCCCATCGAAGTGGAGGAAATTAGTTTTTCGTCGGTTGGTTCCATCAGTTCGTACTTCTCAGTGATTCCACCGAGGCTCTTTAATTCTCTAACCAAAGTTCGTACGTCGATTTTACGTGAAACTATTAATTTTCGTTGAGCCGTGGTACCATAGCTGCGCGATTTAAGGCCCATTATTCGCGCAATTCTGAAATAAATTAAAATATTTTTATGAAAAACTTCAATAAAACTTTCCGCAAATTCTCATATAACTTGAGTGATACATACTGATGAATCACCGATCTTTCCTCGTTGGTAAAATCTAAGAACACAATATCATTTTGCATATCGGTCTGTAGAAAATCTTTAAACAGGTTCCGACATTTCGTTTTCATTTCGGTCGCTGTGGAGGAATTGGATTTCAAGCCGAGACCTTTTCGGCTTATCTGTGGCTTGACCCTAAGGATAAAAGATATTAAATATATATAAAAATAAAAGAACCGATAAGAGAAAGTGTAAAGTTTTTCTAGAAATTAATAAAGGACGTTCTCGAACCGCGCTCCATCATATGCTAGTAGCGACCGCGGCAGTTTACCGTCTAAAATGTCGTTACATAGATATATATACTAACAGTGTAGACATGGGTTCTACAACACCCTGCTCTGATTTTCCGAGGCCACCGCCAGTCCAACCCATTCTTCTCATTAACTCTTCTCCAATACAACTGGATGCTTTCCAAGCGTTGTCGGGCATACATTCTTGCGGCTTCATTTCCTTTGTTGTTACAGTTACATTTGATTTCGAGTCTAAGTTCTGTTTAACCTAAAATTTAAGATATATAAAATTTACAAATGACATTTTAACATTTAACAATATTACATAGTATTTTATTATTTGCAGCCATTATTTATTATCTCTAATCCAGTAAAGTCACATCTATTTCTTTACCTTAATAGTATAACAATGCTTTCGTAATTCATCTAATGCAGTAGTGGCTGCTTCATTTTTGGCAATTTTTTTATTGGAATTGGTGCAACATGCAACTTTTTTCGAATTGATATAAATCGAGCATTCCCTAAAATAGAGATACATCAAGAAATATCTTATGATAATATGTTTACGGCTACATAAATTTACAAATTTTACTTGTCGCACCTTAGTAATTTTCTTTATTCTGTATTACTCACCAGATTCCTTGCATTGCAGAATACTTCCAGTCAAGGTTAACTCCAGATATGTTCGCTGAATTCCCCAGTGTACTTTGAGGTATTTCATCTAATCTTTCCCACAAAACAATATCTCCATATGGATTATTTCTAAGCTTGATATTTTCCTCTGTTTTCAATCTTTTAGAAAGCGACTCTTCGATATTAAACTTTTCACAAGATTTATAATTGTAATTGCTTGCATTTAATTTTCCTGATCTTTTTGTATCTGAAAATGATCTTTTTTTCATGTCACACTTTTTATGAAATTGATCTGTATGCTTGATTGTATTTGGTACGTTATTAGAAGTGTTTAATAAAGGTTCTTCTGTGACACTAGATGTACGAGCAACGCATCCTATACAAAAATAATTTTTTTAAATTATTAAACAGATTATAAATCATAATTTATACATGCATTATATATTCCGACAAGTAAATAAAAAATTTCCTCAGATATAACAGACATATAAAATATACTGCGCATAATAGAACATAAGCAAAGTTAAAAAAAAAAAATGCTACAACTCACAATTTTTCTTTATACCTTTAACCTTAGAGCTAGCTGCTTCTGAAGCTTCTACGAATGTTCTTTGTAATTTTTTCTTTTGTTTTTCTCTATATTTTGCTGCGATATCCTCTGATAATTCCTTTACTAAATCCATTGTTTCCTGCGGATATCTGTAAGAAATTTATACAGACTTATATATACATATAAAATACGAAAATATATATGCATATAAAATACTTTAAATTTAGATTCATCACACACACACACACACACACAAATTTATATTGTAATATATTCTCTTTTAAAGAGACAAACGTGCAATAGCAGTTTATTGGATATTGCGATAAAACATAAGCAGCATTGGTATCACAATCTGTACCTGCATCCTAATAGTTCAACGTTAACAAATACTTGGGCTAAACAAACAAGTGCATCTTCCGAAAATTTGTCTTTATGAGCCAACAGAAAGTTACGCCTCAATTCCCAGTGTTCGTCGGATTCATATTCCACCTTGTGTTGTTCCACATCCCAATCCTCGTTTACGCTCATTTTTACTTGTTTCAGGCTTTTCTCAAAAAGAAATCTTCCAGACTTCTTTGGTTGACAAATTTATTCGGTCTTTGGAATAATTCTGCACAAACTATACAGTGAATAAATCACTTTATTTTCCTGTACTCTATTTTAGGTTAAGAAGAAAAACGTATTTGTCTATTCACATGGGGAGATTTATGAGAAAACATATGACCACTAGACAAAATGGGCATAGAGAGTTCTATATCCTGATTGGTCTAGTTCCATACGAGTTCAATTTTCGATGTATAGAGATGCGTTCAAAAATCCTACTAATAGGGTAAAATAGATTTATCCTGATTGGTCGATCAAATGCTGTTCTCCATAGGTAGGATTTTTAAATGCACACTAGTCTGATATAAGTTTTACACGACG
>NW_021849387.1:37293-51970 GCF_003651465.1 Formica exsecta | reverse complement strand
GCTATCTGAATCAGGCCTTAATCGAAATGTCAAGTTGTCACGTCACAATATAAAAATTAGCGACAGCAGGTCTTTGAATATCGAGGAATAAAGAAAATTTATTATTAGATTCTGCAAATTCTGTGATATATTAATATATAATTATGTCTAACAATAATGTCACGTTGCCGAAAGCACCAAAGGATCTATGTTTCTCCGAGCTTGATTTCGTACAGGTTTGACAAAAATTTCTTTAAATACTTTTATATATAGTTTTGAAAGAAATAGATACAATATTCTCTTTTATTCTTTTTCTGCTCTGTTTGTAGGAAAATTTTGATGTCGATAATTTTCTACAAGATCATAGAAAAAATGGCAAACTGGAAACAATGCGTGATGATCTTGGCATGTACTTGAAATTACTGAGATCTGCTATGATTGATTTAATAAATAGAGATTATACGGATTTTGTGAATCTATCCAGTAATTTAATTGGGCTTGATAAAGCCATAAATGACTTGCAAACGCCACTTGGGCAGTTGAGAGAAGAAGTTATGGTAAAATAAAAAAATATATTTGGAAGATATGAGATTACTTAAAAATTTAACAACACACGTTCTACAATCAGATAAATTATAAAAATGTTATTTTATATAATTGCAATATGACATTACAATATGCAATCTACTTTTTTTATTGGCAGCAAGTACGACAAGCTTTGGATGATGAAATCGCAGCCATCTCAACCAATTTAAAAGACAATCTGAAGATAAGAGAACGCAAACAAAGTTTGCATAGTTTACAACATGTATACAAATCAGTCAAGAAGCTTTCTTCTATATTGTCTATGAAAACGTTCATGGAAAACCCTACAAAAATCGACATTTTGGAGCAAGCTGCGATCGAATTGAATCAATTAAAATTTCATAAGTCTAGATGTAAATCGGACATTTCAGTTGGTCAAGAGAAAGTATGTATTTTTCATAGAAAAAAAATGGCAGTTGAGAGACAAATATATCAATCACTTTAAAATGATTATTTCACAATAGGAAAGTATAGACTTGGAAAACTTGTATCTAAATTGTCTGAATGAGTTATTCTTAGCATGTATATGTGAGAAGAATTTAAACTTGGCAATCCGTTGCCTTAGAACTTACCTTACCCTTGATAAAATAACAAACGCTGAAGAATTGGTAAGGCATGAACTTGTAAGACCATTAATTTATAATATAGTTAATGAGGAGAACCTTCAAACTGATCCGCTTGGTCTGCAAAGTATTTATCACAGACTACTGAATATTCTAAATGTGGAACTAAAACAATTATTAGATATTACACTACATCCTGAGAGGTATTTATATATTATATCTATATAATTGAATATATCATTAATTTATGTATTTATAAATACATATGGATTTTATTAATACATTGTTGCAGAATATCTGTGAAAGGATTTAATTTTCTAGTGAACAGCTTTTGGGCTGAAGTTGAGGAAAAGATTGAGCAATATATAAAATCCATTTTTGCTCCAGGAGATCCAGTGTTATTTCATAAAGTAAGTAAAACGTTGAAAGTGTGTAAATAAAATACATTAAAAAAAAATTTAATTATTTTTAATATATCAATTTTAAGAATCTTTCAAGTTTTTGCAAAAATTTTAGAGATATACAGCTACACTGGAATTTTTAACAAAAATGGAAGCGGAGTGCGTTACATCTGAAATTTTAATGACACTGAGGAATCATCCACAATATAAAGGTTTTCTTAAGAAATGGAATTTGCCAGTATACTTTCAAATTCGATTTCAAGAGATAGCTGGTCATGTGGAGACAGTATTAGTTGAGCCAGTGTCGCCAGACTCGATCAAAGGTAGTTTGATCTCATTGACACAAGATAATTTCTCGCTTCATGCGACTGATGTGGTTTGGGATAATCTGCTAAGGATTTGGGCAGAAAATATTTATTTGTACCAATTATTTCACAAGTGTGTATCTTTGTAATAATTATTTTTTTATTGTAATTCTAAAATGTCTTCTTATAAAACTAATGCATTGTTATTATTGCCAGGTTCTGGAAACTCAGTCTTCAAATATGCTCAAGGTATCAAACTTGGTGTCAAAGTGCAATGAAACAAGTATGTATTTCTTTTATACATTCATTTTATTATATTCTATTAATATTTTATATATTTTATGATTTATATATATATATATATATATATATACATATATAATACAAATTGAGAGCTACATAAATTTATATATAGAAAAAGTAACCAGAGCTTTATATTATTTAAAGGTATGGCCAATAATAAATGAAACCAACAATTCAAATGACTCAGAGCATTCTACAAGATTAAATTTTTTAATATATCTGTATACTGATATAAATAAACTGATAAATGCATTGCCATCTTTTCTACAAATAGTACAGTCAAAAATTAAAAATGAGAATGTTGCTATATTAAAATTATTAGAAGGTATAATATTGCATAACAAACACAAAAAATGATATTATATAAAATATTATAATTATTTAGTTGATTGCATCAATTTATATATATTGCAGATTCTCTGGGTGAAACATCAAAAAATCTAGCAAACTTGTTACCTTTAGTTACAAAAGAAATCGTGAACGAGCTTTCAGATCAATGTGTAACATATTTGAAACAAGTTAGCGACATTCCCAGATTGTTTAGAAGGACAAAGCGAGATGTGCCAACTAAGCCTTGTCCTTATGTAAACAGTGCAATAATTCCTCTTGCTAATTTCTATGTAGATTATAACAAAATCATTCCTGAAACTGTTATTCTCTGGTTAGAATTAACTTTGTCTTCACTAACAGAAAGGTAAATAATAATAAATCAATTCATTTAATATATAATTGTGGAAAGAAAATTTGAGAAGATATATATGCAATAAAAATATTGGATCTTTCATTTTAGTTATTTGTTATTCGTTACTGATGTGTTGACGTCTGTACAAAAGACTGAGGAGAGTTTAAGAAGATTAAAAAAGATTCGCGACAAATCTACTGGAATTTTGCCTTCAGAATCACAGGGTACTAGCGATGACGAAAAGATACGTATTCAACTTAAGGTGGATGTGGACGGTTACGCAAACATGGTAAGGAAACAAATATGTACCCACATTTATATTAAAATAGACTTCCATGTCTCATTATTTATATCTTTTAGATCAAAGATCTGCATATCTCCACTACCAACATACATCATCTGCAAGAATTAATAGACGCTGTAGAAGCAGCTATTAAGAAATAAGATTTTCATAGCAATAATTTTTAATTGTATCAAAATGTGCTGTTCAGAAATGACAAACATGTTATCATTTCGTCAATTATACCATTATAAGTCGTAAATCATTCTAACAGTTTGAAATTTTTAAAAGTAAAATACGAAATGTCTCAAATTTGAAATGTTACAATCAGATTAGTACGTTGAATATTTATTATTTATACATATTCCCAGGGATTTTATTTTGTTGTATATATTTTTTCTATACTATAATGTATATAAAAAAACCGCTTTACGTAATTCTTGCATTGTTTCCATCTATATCTTGTATCATTGTTATGATAATAAAATTATTTATACAATTAAGCATTGGAAAAGAAAAGGTATCAATTTGAATGATTTTGCATTCATCACGTTGAGATATATTTGTCTTATAAAATTTAAAGATTTTTCTATTTTTCCATACACAAAATATAAGAACAATCTGTATAATAAATTCTAATCCCAAGAGTCACTTGTCAATAATTCGATTGTGTAGTTCGCGTCCTGATGAGGATAGGTGGGATCCCACCAATCTAAGATACGGTACTCGGTAACATCACGAAGTATAACTTGATTGGTTAATGTACTAGGAACATCCGATGTTCCGAATCCAAGCTGAAGTCGATGTTCTCTAAAGCCGGGCATTAAATTCATAGATACTGTTTGCAAAACTAATCCGATTACCGGCGGTAGCATACTATATTTTAAGCAAGTTACCTACAAATCGTCAAATATATTAAAATTATTATAAATAAAAAATATTTATTTTTCTACTCGAAGAATAGAAAATTGAAATATTATAGAAAAATATTTTTTACTCGAGAATTTATAATACAAATATAAATATCATGATGCCACATACCCTAAGCACTTTGCAACCTTCTTCGGGATTAACAGCCACATCTTCCAGCATTTCGAGAAATTCAGTTTTCTTAGTATCACATTGTTGTATATTTTGCTTTAACGGATTCTTACATATTTTGGAAATCTCCTTCAGTTTAAAATAAAAATACCATCGTATTTTCCCTTTCTGTAATATATCATGTTTAAATGTTATCGTGTAGCATAAAATGAAAAGATTTAAATCCAATATAGTTAAAAAATTACTGTTTAAAAAACTGATAGTTAAAGATACATTACAAAAAACAGCTGTAAGTTTACTTAGGAGTTTAAATGTGAACAAAGAATTATTTGTGACTTACTTTATGCCACATAAGAGTGCATTTTCTTTTCACAAGAGAATGTGGTTCCTCTTGTCGTAAGTAAGACATATCGTCTACTTCCCGTTGTAATAGTGATGTGAAATAACTGTAATGTAATGCCCTGATAACGCAAGCTCTTAATCCATGTAATCTCATACATTGTGGCTGCAGATGCTCGGGTAAATTTGGTACAAATTTGTAATATCTAAAATAACAAACTAATCATACATTGCTATATAATATGCAACTACATTATATAATGTATATCATATTAACACAAGTATAATTAAATATCAAGTATATTACATATGCATTAATGTATAATATCGCAAGATGATAAACAATAAAAAAAACTTACGATTTATATAAATGAAACCAAAATTTTGCAGTGGTGGTTACATAACAAGAACTTTTGCAAATCCGTGCAAACTTTCCTACTGCTTCGGGTCGTATATATTCCGAAATAATAAACCATATGTCTAATGGATAATCAATCCCTATTCAACAAATAAAAGTTTTGTTATACAGAGGAAATTTATAATTCATTATATTGAAAAAATATGGCATTTTATATATTGCAAGTGATATTCTATATATCCATATTCATTCTAGACATTTTTTATTTAGTATTACAGAATATTTCACTTACCTTCTTCTTTATCATTATCCTCCTGACATTTTAACTTTCTCCTATTCCTTCTTGTATTAGTACCAGACATAACTAAAAAAAGAATTAATGTAAATTATTTACCGTACTCATTTATTGTAATATACTTATCATACTTGCTTCTGTGATTACTTTCTATTACATTACTTTGCAATAAATTCTCTTCGTCTATTTTGTCCCATGCAGGTTTTTCTTCTTGTATCGTTGCTTCTTGTTTTACTAAATAAAATTTAGATAATAAAATGAAAATCACATGTTTATAATATTGAAGAAATGAGAATACAAAACATTGAGATTAATTCAAACGACTGAAATCTTTATGTACTTTCTCTCAAACAATAGTTTAGAGATATAAAATAAATCAAGTAAATGGTTCTCTAACCTTCATTGGAGACATTTGTAATAGATTTCTTGAGCCTTGCGCGGATTCGTAAAGTATTAGCAAAGTCGTCAATGGTCACATCTACGCTATCAAATATTAAAATAATAATTATTTATAAATACAGTAAATTATTTATCCACAGTTTTTATGTTTCAATTTCATAATATATATATCAATATTTATGTACAAAAATATAACATATTTCTTGTATATAAAAATATAATTTTCACGAATTTTATTAAAAAATTGAATAAACGCATCTATATTTATATACAGTCGTATAGAATAGCCGTGTTAAAGTATCTTACATTAAATTAATTTTGCCACGCATATAGATTTACTTAAATACGTATGTATATATACGTGATAAGAGCGCACTTAACCTCCTACAAGGGTGTCGGTTTTCCTTGTCGTTGACTTTTTGCTCGCTTTCTTCCGCAGAGTGGACATCCCGCGTATTTTCCGACGTGGATTTTACAAACATACAGCGATCAAAAGTGCTAATTAAATCAGGTACGCATTGCGAGGAAATGAAAAATCTACGATATATACAGATATATACACTGATAACGCTGACGTGCGTATTAGGCACCCATGCTCAAAACGAGAATAATGATCTCGCATCGCGAACAATCTCTTCGCTCATTCTTTTCCGCGATTCTCATAACCGCCGTCAATCAACGCCATCAAAAGATGGAAACATCACAACGAAACATCGTATCACGCATCACAGCTGTCAGACGTCAGGCCAAATAAATCATGGCGACCATAGACATAGTATATCTAGACCGAGCGTTTGCCTTTACTTAAGGAGTGGGGGCCGATGCCCACGTACTTAAGACGACCCAAGACCACACTTAAGACGATCTTGGATATAAGAACGGACTATGAATACCGGCCATAGTATATCTAGACCGAGCGTTTGCCTTTATTTAAGGAGTGGGGGTAAAGATGCACGTAGAAAAGGACACTCTGTTTTATGCCCCTTGTGTCCTCTCTTGCTCGCACGTAGCATGGCGAAAGTGAGCGCTATGCTATGTGCGAGCGAGAGAGAACGCAAGGGGCACGAAACAGAGTATGTCCTTTTCTACGTGCATCTTTACCCCCACTCCTTAAATAAAGGCAAACGCTCGGTCTAGATATACTATGTCTATGGTCCCTAGATTATCAGAGAGGCGCCAACTTGTTCCACTTTTTGATTGGTCGATTAAAATAGCCGCCATGTTAGAATACAAACGTCATACGTACAGCCTGACAGCTGTCAATCAAATGTGGTTGTATTAATATTAAAAGTTTAAATAAGTGCATATTATAATTTCTTGTTACCACGGTAAGTAGTGCACTGAGCGTCGTTCTATCTTTGTTATTTACTGAAAGTTGAACAAAGATAGAACGACGCTAGTGTGCACACGAGTGATGTTTTCGAACGCGGCCCTGACGTTTGTGTGTTAAGATGGCGGCGGTGGGCATGGTGGGAGTAGAGTTGGCACCTCTCTGATAATCTAGGACTCTAGTTACTTCTATCGATCCTTAAGCCCGTATTAGATTACGCATTGAAGATTGAGATTCAAGATTAAAATTTGACCAATCAGAATAAAGAAATTTTAGTCCCTTTTGTTCTGATTAGTCGATTGAAGAGATTGAAGATTAAAGATTGGAATTTGACTAATCAGAACAAAAGGGACTAAAATTTCTTTGTCCTGATTGGTCAAATTTTAATCTTGAATCTTGAATCTCAATCTTCAATGCGTAGTCTGATACGGGCTTTAAAGCCTGTATCAGCTACGTATTGAAGATTGAAATTTGACCAATCAGGATAAAAGGAATTAAAGTTTCCTTGTCCTGATTGGTCAAATTTCAATCTCAAAGCATAGTCTGATACAGGTTCAGTCGAGTATTCTCCTCATACTTGATCGTGATTGGTCAATTTCTTAAGGCTTAGAGCTTAAATCACTATTGTAGACCGGCACTAAAGCCTGTATCAGCTACGTATTGAAGATTGAAATTTAGAACCTCGGCTCTCACTCCTCAACACTCGGTCTAGATATACTATGTCTATGATTTCAATAATACCTGCATCTTCGAATATTCTCAAATAAATTATGATGTTTATGAAATTTGATTAATATTAATCTTATATTTCTTTAGGTCAACCTCACGTTTGGATGTTATACAATTGATTCCCATAAATGAGAATTTTGACAGAACATGTTCATCAGCGGTGTTAATTCAAACCATAACTAGAGAATTAACAAGGAACACTGCGATTGTTTTGGCGGAAGACATTAATTCCGGTCACTTCTTGCGATGCGATGTTATAGTGGATGCAATTTTTTCCCTAAATCTCATTACTACCACAAGAGAATTGTATATCGAAGATATACCCGAAGCATTCGAGGTACGAGCGTACGACGAACAGGGAAACGAGTTTACGACTCTAGCTGGCATAGAATTTCTATGGGCTATTGGTGATACTGACAAACGTATATTATCTGATAATAAATCTACGATTAATGTATTACGCTTTATGACATATGAGGAGTCGCAGTACGAAAGACCTGCTAGTGTAGCTGTGTTAGATAGCATTGGCAAAAGAGGTCATATCGTTCTGATAGAAGGTGTTAGGACTGGTACTGCCAAAGTATCTGTTAGATTACCACATTCTGAATATAAGCATGTTCCATTTATAGAACTTGAGTTGATTGTCATTGCTAATTTAATCATAATTCCACCGGAAATAACAATAATGGCTTACGACAGCTTCAAATATAAAATAATGCACACTCGTCAAGGACGCTTGGAAGAGATTAGTTTGCCCTCGAACCAGTATTACCTGGAGGCCGAGAATTCCGATATATTGGAAATTGATAACGACCGTGATTTTGCTTATGGTCTTAAAACGGGACGTACGAAGGTATTTTTGCACGATAAAAATGTCCGCGAGGAGTATCCAGTCATTTTACCTTCCGCTACAGTTAATTTACACGAGGTGGCTTACATCTCTCTCTCTGTTCTACCAAACAGAAACTGGGGATTAGTATTGGGTCACACTCACGAAATCATTGTTGAATTATATGATAACAAAGATCATAAATTTCATATCGGGGAGGGCGTGGAAGTCTCCATGAAGATTGACGAGCAGTATTTTGAGCCAAAATCGATCACGCAAAATGAAACTTATGCCGTCATAGTACCGATAACTTGCGGAATAACAGTCGTGGAGGCGACGTTGCGGGGTATAATCGACAAACGTGGTAAGAGGATTGCGTTTGACCCGCAACCATCTACTAGAGCCGAATTCACGATACATACACCGGTCGTAATTCAACCTCGCGTCTTAGCCGTTCCATGGGACATCGTTAACAAATCCAGGTGAATTAACTTTGATATTGTTAAAATAAATATCAAAGACGTCCGTTTCTTGTTAATAAATATATTTCTAAAATTATTAACTTGTAATTGTAAATTACTGTGGAGAAAAAAAGATTTTTGTTTGTGCCTTGTTATATTTTTATATTTACTTTGTTCTAGATTTGATATAATGTTAAGCGATAGTGACTGTCTCACAAAACGGCGGTATCAGAATCCTGTCGGCGGGTATAGCGGATGTGGCTGTCACGATGGCGAGGAATCAATACAACAGGGACACAGCGAAGATATACGTATTATCACCTTCGAGGCTGAAAATTATCGAGTATAACATGGAAGCGGCTATAGGAGAACCAATTCACCTGCATGTCGCGTTATTCGGGAAACTGATCAACGGCACCGATGTCAAAGAGATACCCTTCAGCGACTGCAAAGATGTCAATCTCGAGGTGTATATTCCGGATGAGAATTTTGTACGGACATATGATAAAAACGTACAACCGATTGGTGCTGCATGTGCCGTGATAACTGTTGTAAATTATCGCTCTATCGGGACGTCTGACGTGACCGTGGCATATAACGTGAACGACGATAATGCGATCGATCGTTTGCTAACGGACAACGTCACTATATCGGCATACGAGCCGCTCATAGCGATACACCCAGAAAGTAAGAAAACTTTACTTTCTGTGGGATCCTCGAGAAACGTGGTGTTTAAAGGTGGACCACTGCCGTGGACGAATAAATCTCAAGATTATTCGCGGGAGATATATCTGTCAAATGAGCAGATTGTCGAGATGGTAGAATACGAGGACTCATTAAATGGACCGTTCGATAGAGCTGTCTTCAAAGTAATTTGCAAGACGTTAGGCGAAACGGCGCTAACGTATACGGTGTCGAACGTGCCTCTGCTTGCGAACTGTCGACGCACTCACGCGTCGGAAACGATCGTGATTGTTTGCGGCAAGCCCAGATATATCTATTTGCGGCCAGAATTCATGGACAATGAAAACTGTCCGATCAGACAGAATGCGGACAAGATAATCGCGCATAGTGACAAGCCTTTAAGAATCTCTGTTATCGTCAAGGATGAGGATGGCAAGCAATTTGACAATATTACGAGCTTAAACGTCGAATGGAACCTGAAACCGTCTGGTAATGGCGTCGTGGAACATCCTTCCGGGACGATAGAGGAGATTTGGACGGATGTGAATGTGATTTTGCCGAAGATTCATTATCAGAATATTATCTTCAAGAAGCACCACGGTACTCTTACGATATTTGCAACTGTCACTGGCTATCAAAAACTCGTTCTTAACAGACTCAAGATCACGCCGGAATGGCCGCCGTTCCCCGTCGAGAACGAGAGAGGCGGAGTAGAGACTCCGCTGATAGAGGCTTCCATAGAGACGATTCTGGTGAATGATACTGTTGTTAGCCCCGACAAATTGATGATTCTAAACGATTCGAGCATGAAATCGTACTTGCAAGTCAGCCAAGGCTCGGGTTATTACGAATTCGTCCTCAGTTCAAACCAAATAGCGGACATTCGGTACATGGATGCGACGAGAACGATCAGCGTAACGCCAAGGAGACCAGGCGTGCTTCGTATGACGCTGGTAGATCTCTGTCTACCCTCGAAATCGGCGGAAGTGTACTTGGAAGTGCAACAACTTGCTACAATCGAAGTCGAAATTGTGAATAAGATTGAGAAGGGAAAGTGCGTGACAGCCGCGCTGAGGCTATACGATACCAACGGCCACGTCGTGAGGCTGCCGTCTCCCGACGCGTTGGATTTCCGCTTGGAGATCGATAACAAGTACCTCGAGATTGAGCAGTTGCCCGCCAATGAACAGGTTACTGCGCCCTATGAACAAATACTGTACAAGATTCACGGCGTATTGGAGGGCGAGAGTCAGCTGACCTTTGTAAAGAGGGGCGACCGCGAAATACGGAGCGAAACGATTACCGTGCAGGTGTTCCTGCCGCTCCGAATACAACCGAGAAATCTGACGATATTGATCGGCACCATTTATCAGATGCAGACCGTCGGTGGTCCACTGAACGCCGAGATCGAATATTCGACGGAGAGCGGTGATATTCTTCGCGTCGATCCTCGCAACGGGATTCTCGAGGGGAAGTCGGCGGGTCGGACGCGGATTCGTGTCCGCGCCGTCGGACTTGACGCCAAGGGCAACAAAGTGGTAGTCTACTCGGAAGATCGCGCCGACATACATGTACTACATCTCGAGGGAGTGAAGATCTCGACTCCTGTGAACCGGGTGAAAGTGGGAGCGACATTTCCCCTTTGGGCGTTTGGCATTCCCGATTATCTGACGCCGCTCATCATCGGCTCCATGCAGCTGCCGCTGAGCTTCGCCTGGTCGTCGAGCGATTCTAGCCTGCTTACTTTGCACAACATGTACGAGGGTACCGGCATCAACGTCCGATATCAGAATCAAGTGTCGCTGAGGGCACGGGCCGTGAGTCCGGGCGCAGCGACGATCCATCTGAATGTCACCGTTCCGAGTAACGTACTGTCCAGCAAGAGCGACATCACTTACACCACGTTTGTAAAGATCGAAATCTTCGAGGAATTGCGCTTGATTGATCCAGCAACAGCGAGTTCGCCGATATTAATGTCGCCGAATTCTGTCCTGCGACTGCAAACAAATCGTGACAAGCATGGTACGACAGCTTATGAGATTCTGTCAAACGCTCACGGCATCGGATTTACGGAAGATGTTGTGTCACATGCCTTAACGCCCGCCCCGAGATCCACCGTAACCGTGGACAAGAACGGGGTCGTAAGAGCCGGCGAGAATCTCGGCCGAGATACGATCGTCACCATTACGAATACGGAAGCATACAACTTGAGGCAATCATTGACAGTTCTCGTCGAGGTCAAGCCTATTCACTACATGATGCTCTCCTTGAAGTCCAAGCTGCGTATACGGAACGGCGAAGAATTGAATATGTTACCAAAAGGAATGAAATTGGAGTACGTTATCGAGTACTACGATAACGTAGGGAATAGATTCCATGCCGCTGAGGCCAATGTCAAGGCTACGTTGAATCGCGCCGATTTAGCAACGTTCATTACATCGGGCGATAGCATTGTCACCGCGAAATTCCTCGAGAATGGCGAATTGGTCGTGAAAGTCTTCAACGAAAAGTATCCCAACGTAATGTTCGATTACGTTCACATGATGATTGGCGACGTCGTGTTCCCGACAAGGACGACTCTGACTGTCGGCGACGTAATATGCTTTTCCATGCCGCTCCTCTCGTCCGACGGGGATCCGGGATATTGGCAATCATCCGCGCCTGAAGTATTATTGGTGGATCCTATTACCGGTATAGGTCGTGCCCGAAATGTCGGCCAGGCCATTATAAAGCACAGTCTCGCCATGCATGTGCAGAGTGAGATAGAAGTCAATATTCTACCAATTTCACGGGTAATTACAAGTTACAGAAAAGTATAATAGTTTTAAAACAATATATTTTTTTATGTATGAAAAAGAAAGAAAGAAATATGACATTGTAAATCTGATTTTTTATACAGGTATCTATCGTTCCTCTGAGAGGAAGGAATATCACTGGTACGGAAATCTTTAGTGTACCGCTCGTGCTGAAGAGCAAAGATGAGGAAATCAAAGAGAATAATGTGTTGGCGAGAGGTCTAGGTGGTTGCCGTACGTTATCATCATTCACGCTGAACGCGTTTCCCTATACGTGCAACGTGCAATTTGTCTCGTCGACTTTGTCAATCGACGTACGGGATCTATTCCTCGTGAAGCCACGTTTTGATATCGTGACAGGTCGGTTGTGCAGTAATTTCCATGGTAATAATGATAGATGAGCGTCGGTTATAACTATCTCTTTCTCTTTCTCTCGTTATCATAGGTTTTTATTACTGCGACATTGTATCAATGGCTTCTCCAACAGTAGCCGCTAGTATATTAGACACCCGTATTCAAATCAGTGCCCGAAGCCGAGATATTGAATCGGCGGCTTTAGAACTCGTCTATTTACCGCCTGTGTATGTCGACGCCAAGGAAATTGTATTCATCACCGCTCAAAGTGGCGCGCCATCAACGACGGTCGAAGTATATGGACTGCCGTCAGTATTACAGCATCTCACTGTAAGTAATTTTTATATGAAAATCTTGTAAATATATATTTGTTTTGCTAAAATTTATACATAATTAAATAATGTCTTATACATAATAAAAGTTATTGATAAATCTTATCATTTCTTATTTTTAATCAAGATTATGCTTGCTGAGAACTTGAAGTTTGTCTTTTTACTCTGTCCGTTTATTTTATGAAATAACACTGCTAACTTTTTCATTAGATTGATGTACCAGATGGTGTAGTCGTCATCTCACAACAATATATCTCCAAATCTACAATGCAATATAAACTACGTTTAATGCATAATCAGGATGAGATTCAAGGGCAAAAAATATTCATTGCGAATGATTTGACCAAACAAAATGTATCTGTAAGTAAGCTACACATGTGTGTGTTTATAAATACATTTTTTTTTGCATTGCAGAGATATAATTATTATTACGATATTACCCGTTTCTCTTTTTAGCTGCACATACGCGTGTCAAGGCATAATCACTTCATCCCTATGTCTGGAGTGCAATGGGTGAATTATATATATTTCCACAGATATACGCTAGGAACATTTGCTGTTATTGTGATTACAATCTTCTATGGTAAGATCAAATTCGAAATTCTTCAACTTGGGTATTATTTTTATTAATAAAAAAGGATATTAGCATTATTAATATACCTATGTTTTTCAGTATGGAAACATAGGGTGACGAGTATTGATTTAGCAGTCAGGAATAGAAGCATTTTTGGTATGCGTTTTTTCAACACTTAATGTTACCATCACAAGTCTGCTTTAGTGTTTTTGCATGTGCGGCATTTATGTGTGATAATGGCAATTATGTATGGATAATGGCAATATATTCTTTTTACAGCTGATAAATCTCCACCAATGTTGAAGAAAACGGTTAGTGGTCCATGTACGACTCCCACTTCGACAGGTAGACCGTCAACTTCGCCGTTAAGGCCATTCTCAGCGTTTGAATCGCCTGTTTATGGCGATCCGCGTAGTTTCGGCACACCATACATTAGAAGGAGAGATATATGAAAAAATCTCAAATGATATTAGACTATTCGATATAACATTGAATATATACGAAGGTCAGATCTTCGAATTATTGACAAAGATCGTTAAAAAACATCTGCCCCGACATTAGTTAAGAAACGTTCAATCACGATACTTAATTTTGTGAGAGTAATTCATTACATTCGTTAACATAAAATGGCCCGATACACGTAATATAATTAATGTTTCAATTAAGTTACCTTCGTGATAAATGCGCAATCGTCGCAAAATCGTGCCTTAAAATTAAAACTACTGTCATTTTGTTGTACACAAAATCATAAAAATATTTTGACATTTTAAGAAAAAGAAATTTTTCAATTTTTCATATAATGTCATATTTATATTTTTGCTTAATGCGATAGACTATGATATCTACGCATCATTCTATTGTATAATTGATATGTACAATAATATTGCATATACATACATACATACATATATATATATATATATAGACATATACACACAAAATAAATGACACATGCAACACGCGCTTCTCCACTCTTAAAAGAGGCATGTTAAATCAATACTCGCAAAGTATTGTGGCTTTTTTTCCGCGATGTCGATTGGTTATCTCGACACTGCGCTG
>NW_021849387.1:33756-37220 GCF_003651465.1 Formica exsecta | reverse complement strand
ATGTATGTATATGTATATACAATGATGATATATGTATATAACTGTACGATTCTGTGACAATTATGCGCGCGTGTAAAATACGAATATAATTGTTTGTACTTGTAATTATCTGTTTGTTAACATCGCCACGATACACAATTTAAGTGTGCTACATTCATTTTAATAATGATGTATACAGTTTCTAGTCGTATGAAAAGCTATATTTTTGATTACGTAAATAAAATAACAGTAAACTCGTTGATGACATATACAATACATCATATGTCATTTTGAAGAAATCTTATTTTTTTATATATATTCTGTGAGAATCTGTGATAAATGTATATTCATAGGATATGTGTATAGTCCAATAATTAAGGATATATTTCATGTTAAAGAGAAAAAACGCGATTTTTGATAAACAATAGCATTTATTACAAAAGTAGATGTACGTAGTGTGGAACAACCATGTTTCTTACAATGATATAGGAAATTTATACAATTTATATAAAGTGACCTAGAAGTATTCCTGAAAAAAACTAATATTTAAAATATGATCAGTGTTGATAAATTAAATTAATTACAAAATTAGAGGTACGCAGTATGGAACAATTATGTTTCTTACAATGACATAGGAAAATTTATACAATTTATATTAAGTGACTTAGAAGTATCCCTGGAAAAAACTAATATTTAAAATATGATCAGTGCTTCTTCGTGTTCTTCAATAATTTCTCATATTTACATTTACTCGAGTACCATAAGGCGAATGGAATAAGTAGAGAAGGTAGAGTCATTACAGCAAACGCGGCCCAATCGATCTATGAAACATAACAGAACATGGAAATATTGAAAAAATGACATTTGAATTGTAGGATACATAAATGGATGGATGAATCTATTTACTTCAGATTACATAAAACTTTCTTATATATGCAGTATAATTATTGCAAGTTTGTTACAAAGAAAACAATGCAATTGTGTATGTATGTGTATGACAGACATCCTATTAATGTAGAAATAATTTATAATAGTCTTATATGGAAAATACAATTAAGTATTAAAAGTTCACAAAATAATGAAAAATTAAATACAAAAATGTACACAAGAGCCATAGAATATATAATTTGTATATATTTATAAGTATATATAACTGTACTATATAAATTATTTGCTTTGTTACTTTCCATTAAATTTTCAAAATAACTGCGGGACTATTCCTCCACAGGAATCCTTCATTATGATTAATATTTGTATGATACTTGCAACTGTACTTACCACATGAGATGAAAATTGTTTATCATAGTCTCTGTATGCCACAATGAGTCCTTCGCCAGGTTCGCTGCTTACAGCCACTTGTAATCTAGGAGCTTCTTGAAAACGACGGTATAAAACTTCAGCCGAGGTAAAGTTGAAATATCCAAACTTGCGTGGCCTCACAACCACAGTGTGGCTTACATTCGTGTAAGGAGGCACATTATCGATTCTAGCATTTAATTCGCCGCTCACATGAGTAAAATGGTCTGGATGGAACGAATTGTCTGTGATCTCAACTTCAGATGCAGCCACATTGCCAGTATTATAAATAGTATACTGTAAATTCATTTCACTTTTTAAAATAAAAATATATGTTTGTGTGACTTTACTAAAGATGTGTAGAATATACGAGTATATGTACAATATATTTTAATGATACAAAAAATATATCCATTATGAGAAATTGTCATTAAAAAAATATTTTTTTAATAAGGTACTCTATGGATATTTGAAATGTTGAATATACAAAATACTTTTCTCTCAATACCTTAATAACTATATCCATATTTTCTACTAGATATTTGTTAAGTATCTGTTTAGAGACTAATAATCTAGCAGCTTTTTCCTCCTCTTCTGCATATACTGCTATGCATAACATAGCAAATGCTGCGAATAAGATGTGCCACTTCATTTTCTGCAAGATTAGAAAAGGTTTCATTAATTATTACTCATTATCAATTTTCGTTGCAAGACCCCGTTAACACATGTGAATCGATCAATTAGTTTATAATCGCGACTTTATGTCAACCTTATGTCAATTTATCCGTCAATCTTGAAAATTATGTTACCAAGTGATTTGGCCAGTTTTGTGGGAAATTACTTGCATTTATGTACCGTGAATGTGAGAATATGCTTACAAGTGTATGAAAAATGAATGAAACTTACGTTTTTCGTTTTACGTGGAAAATATTCAATGCGACCACGGTGATTATTATAGTCGCTTGTTTTCAGCGCACAAAACGTCTCGTGTCATTCGATTCCATACAAGACACAAGAGAACTTAGGGGAAGGGAGAATATTCGCCAACAGCGCTCCATTCGCCTGCCACGTTTCCGACACAAGTGCACACGAGTGACAAATCTGCGTACACATACCGCTACTTCCGGTACGCGCTGTAAAGCCCGTATTGCTCGTATCAGACTACGCATTGAAAATTGAAGATTGAAGATTAAAGATTGGAATTTTACTAATCAGAACAAAAGGGACTAAAATTTCTTTGTCCTGATTGGTCAAATTTCAATCTTCAATCTTCAATGTAAGGAGAGTTAGGGCCGTGGCACATAGAAAAACTTAAGCAGTAAGACTTAAGACGTAAGCGAATTGACCAATCACGGTCGAACAGTAAGGCAGTCATATTGAAACGTAAGCTACGCTGAAAATTCCGTATGGTTGAAATTCTTAAGTCTTAAGTCTTTCTGCTTAAGTTTTTCTATGTGCCACGGCCCTTAGCCCCTTTTTGTATAGCTAATAATTTTACATATACAGCCAGATTTTGCAATTCGGCTCTTAAAAATTTATAATTAGGCCCGTTCTACAATAAGCCGTATGTCGTTAAGCCCGTATCAGACTACGCATTGAAAATTGAAGATTGAAGATTAAAGATTGGAATTTGACTAATCAGAACAAAAAGGACTAAAATTTCTTTATTCTGATTGGTCAAATTTCAATCTTGAATCTTGAATCTCAATCTTCAATGCGTAGTCTGATACGGGCATAAGGCCTGTTCTACAATGTATATATGTATGTATGTATGTATGTATGTATGTATGTATGTATGTTAATACCATGTTTAGATTTAATTTTTATGATATACTGATAAATATCAATAGCCGCGTTTAACAGAGAAAGCGCTCACTTAAGATTGTATTAAGACCGTATTACATTACGGATTGTGGGCGATTGGGATTACGGTTGTAAGTCACAAATTGACCAATGACAGTCGATTATTCCGAGAATATTCAATTGTGATTGGTCAATTTGCTTACGACTAACGACATACAGCTTATTATAGAACGGGCCTTATTATAAATTTTTAAGAGCCGGATTGCAAAATCTGACTGTATATGTAAAATTATTAGCTATACAAAAAAACATTTTAAATGCGGTAGCAAACGTTACCAATCAATCACCAAACGAGTGGTGAAAAAAAATTCTCAGCAGTCGAAATA
>NW_021849387.1:33081-33698 GCF_003651465.1 Formica exsecta | reverse complement strand
GGGGGGGAGTCTAAAGAAAGATTAAAAATTTGTTTACAATTTTTTTTTAAATAAACGGGAAACTACCAAACGTTTTGGATGCGATACCAAACATTAGTAATCAACCATTGAACGATCGGTAAAAAAAAAATTTCCAAAAGTCAAAGTGGGGGGCTAAAAAAAGGTCAAAAATTTGTTTAGGTATTAGTTATTTTGTCAAAAAACGGGAAACTACCAAACTTTTTTAATACGATACCAAACATTACCAATCAACCACCAATCGATTGATAAAAAGAAAATTCTCAAAAGTCAAAGTGGGAGAGCTAACTTTGGGAAGGTCGAAAAATGTTGTGTGTATGTGTGCTGTGTGCGCATGGTTGGGTACATACTTTTCGGGGTCATGTATTTCGTAGGAGTTAGCGGTCTAGTAATATATAGAAGTTTGTGGTCACAACTAATTCCACAAATAATCTAAAGCCCGTATCAGACTACTCATTGAAGATTGAGATTGAGGATTGAAGATTGAAATTTGACCATTTAGGACAAAGAAATTATAGTCCCTTTTGTCCTGAGTAGTCAAATTTCAATCTTTAATCTTCAATCTTCAATTTTCAATGCGTAGTCTGATACGGGCTTTA
>NW_021849387.1:28082-30827 GCF_003651465.1 Formica exsecta | reverse complement strand
TGATTTAATCGATTAGACTAAAAATTAAAAATGTCCGGCTAACTTTACACCAATATTTTAATTATTTAAATCTAAAAAAAACGATCGACCACCAAACGTTTTAATTAAGCTACCAATCATCACCACACGACCACCAAACGATTAGATAATTTTAATCATTAAAAAGTTAAAGTGGTCTGGCTAACTTTACGGAGCTTCTCATTGGATATCGCCTATTGGCTTCAGGGTACCAATCATGTTACTTTTTCCCTAGGGCGAAAACGTGAAAAGTGAAAAATTTTGCCATTGATTTCAATGCTAAAGGGCGCGTTCGACAGAAAAAGCGCTCAGTTATTGTCTTGTCAACACTCGACGTTGATTTGTTGGTTCTAAAAGTAAGAGCCGATCATGTTCGATTGTTACTGAGCGGTTTTCTCTGTTGAACGCGCCCAATATTTTTCACTTTTCACGTTTCCGCCCTAGGGAAGAAGTTACATGATCGGTACCCTGCACTCGGAAACACCTTTATTAAGCTAGCAGGACCAAATCAGCAGAATCAAACTGAATCTATCAGATTATTTAGTACCCATTTTGTACTAATTTGTACCACTAATAATTTTGTATCTCGTGCCATTTCCAAAAAAACCGTGGCACTGCTACCATCAAATTAAGGTAGCAGGACCAAACTGAAACAAAACGAAAAGGTAAAAATAAGACCAGAAATCGAAAGGGTTAAATTTGTACTAATTTGGGTGGGTGGGTGTGCGCGGGTGTGTGTGTGCGCGGGTGTGTGTGTGTGTGTGTGTGGGTGGGTGGGTGTGTGTATGAGTGGGTGGGTGGATGGGTGGGTGTGTGTGTGTGTGGATGTGCATGTGTGTGTGGGTTTGTGTATATATGTATGCGTGTGAGTGTGAGTGTGAGTGTGAGTGTGAGTGTGAGTGTGAGTGGGGGGAGGGATCGTCCCGATTGCGCACATTACCGATCGGAGACGGCAATATTTCCCGATCGGACTCAGACTCGATCGGACACAGACTCGATTGGACACAAACGCTATCGGATACAGTCCCGAACGAACATAAACCTTGTTGGAAATATTTAGTTTCAGTAGAATATATATATTGGGTTAAACTTTGGGTAATTGCGCTCGGTTTTAACAAAAAAATCGGTTTCAGTAATTTAATTAAAAATGGGATAATTATTTGGAATAAGGCCTTTTATGAATTTTGACAAATATAAACGGATCTTTCGGTAAAACTCTTTGTTGTGACTCCAACAGTGATACTCAGTCGGGGGAGCCCGTCCCCCAACACCCCCACCCCCAAGAAGACCGAAAAATCTCAAAAATTACCAAAGCAAAGCGAGGTCCACCCCACAATTGTTGTGTGGATGGGAAAGTGTATACGTGGACGCAGTGGGTTCCGCCTCCCCCCCTCCGGGGGCTCCACTTCCGGAAGATATAACCTAACCCAAACCTATTTCTGATTTAAAGCTAAAATGTGGTTTGGGTTACGTTGTATAACCGAAAACAAATTTTTTGTTTCGAATCAAACTTCAACTTTAAATATCTCAGAAATTATAAGAGACCGCCGATTAAGTTATAAGGAAAAGTTACTCAGGGTCATGACCTTAACAACATATGTCAAGGTCAAAGTCATCGGAGGTGCCTTCCCTTATCTTCATTTTTACCAAGGCATGTTATTGACATTGTTGCCTCTTTTTCGTGATGCTGATTGGTCCTCTTGCTGTGCTTACTTCATAAGTACCTGTCATTGTGGAGATCGTATATTTTGATAATTCGTAGAGCTTCAATGTCTTATAATAGTTAAGAAATAATTTATATAAATAAATTCAGGATTCTTTTTCAGATAAGTTATAAAAACGCTGTTATAATTTGTAATATTTAAAAATTAATTAGAATACTTTGTGTTATATCCTATTTTTAGTAATAGATCGCAGACATAAAGAAAACATTCGTGAAAAATAAGAAGTGTTTCATATTCTTAAAAACGAGTTCATTAACTATGTCCTCAAAAATAACCAATATGCTTCAAAATTAGATCTAATAATTCAAAAAACATCTAAAAATTGTTTAACTTAAGCGGCCAACTTAAACATTTCAATCAATAAAAAAAGGAAATGCTTCCTCTCTAAAAAAGGCATGTTATTGACATTGTTGCCTCTTTTCCGTGATGCTGATTGGTTCTCTCGCTGTGCTTACTTCATTGAGTAGCTGTCATTGTGAAGATAGTATATTTTGATAGTTTGTAGAGCTTGACAATTCAATGTCTTATAATAGTTAAGAAATAATTTATATAAATAAATTCAAGATTCTTTCAGATAAGTTGTAAAACCGCTGTTATAATTTTTAATATTTAGAAATTAATTAGAATACTTTGTGTTATATCCTATTTTTAGTAATAGATCGCAGACATAAAGAAAACATTCGTGAAAAATAAGAAGTGTTTCATGTGAAATTATGTTCAAATATGCGATAAAGGAAGACACGTCTATATTATACTGTTATCTATACGCTTAATACGCTTAGATATGCGTGCGAGGCAATAGAGTAGTAGAAATACACGATGTTGTCCGAGTTCAACATATTGAACACAATTCTCTTTCAAATATGCATAAAACATGCAGAAATATTAATATCGGTAACAGCGGAACTAAAATTATTGATATTATCGATAATTTCGGTCGGTATTATCGATAATTTTAGTTACGCTTAGATGAGGGCGCTAACCCGTCGGAGTTCGGCCGTCA
>NW_021849387.1:4827-22309 GCF_003651465.1 Formica exsecta | reverse complement strand
AATACACGATGTTGTCCGATTTCAACATATTGAACATTCTTCTCTTTCAAATATGCATAAAACATGCAGAAATATTAATATCGGTAACAGCGGAACTAAAATTATTGATATTATCGATAACGGTCGGTATAATATAAAGATTGCAAAGCGCGGTTAACAAGATTAAAAATATGTAATGACTCCTGCACACAGGACTCGGCGACGCGGCAAGCGTTGCCGCGTGCTGTGTCCTGTGTGCAGGAGCCATAATATCTATTTTTATCAGCTTAATTTCTGAATTCTAACAAAGGACTCAGAATATTAAACTAAAAGTTTGGAAACCGAGTGGATAATTAGAAAATTTATTGACTTCTTAAAACAAAATAAAGAGTTCAATTTCCATACAAATCTTGAAATTTACGAATTCCTTTTTAAAAAAGACATGTAACCTCGAACTCGAATATATCGAAGCATTGAAGCCCTTTTCTCCATGATGCTGATTGGCTGCCTCGCTTGTGCGCTGCAATTTGCATCACTCGTGTTATTTGCGACTGTCAATGTCAAATCATGCGAATTTTGACAGTTTGACAGTTTGTGATAGAAAAAGTTAAAGTTATGGAAAGAAAAATTTAAAAAATTAGTAAATGTCCATGTAATATTCATATATACAGGGTGTGGATACAAAAGTCTGGATACACTCAAATATCTCGTAAACATTGCATTTTAGAGAAAAATATTTCAGACAAAAGTTGTAAAGCTTAAAAAGATGCATTCAATGGTAATAGCTGTTTGACCTTGGATGGCGTTGCCAAGGTCAGATCAAGGTCAAATTGAATTTTTTAAATGGAATTGCCTACTTTTTATTGCATATTTTTGTAGCTTATCTCGAGAGCTTTTCAAAACACTATAATAAAGTATTTTTTCATTAAGGGGGGAAACCAATGTAACGACTAAAAAAAAGACTACTTTTAAGGATTTCTTTTCTAGTAAATAATTGGTTTTTTTTTCAAATCGCGTTATTAACATCACAAAGTACATAATTTGAACTACCTTTTATGAAATTTTTGTTAAAAAATATTAATATTTATAACTACAATAGCAAATAGTTTGGGCCGCCTAAAAAAAACGGGCGCACGGGTAGCGGGACGAAAACTCCAAAACAAAAAAACAAGGATTTTCTTTTTTTTTATTATAATTTTTCTATTTCTTTTTCTTATGGTTTTAAAATAGATGCACCAATACCTTAACAAATATATAATAAAACCAATCAACAAGAGATTGCGAAAAACATTAGAGCACAAGAAGAATCTCATGAGTTATGTTGCAGTAAGTGTATGAGGATAAATTTTTAATAATTCATATTTCAGTAAATATGATTTAACTACGTTTATATATAGGATGTGAGGCAATAATTATTGCTATCTTGAACATATTTAAAACTATAAGAGTAGGAGAAAAATTTATCTAACAGAAATTACATGCTACAAAAACATCTTATGATAGCAGCGCTTTTTAAAGATAAATATTGTTTATATATAAAAGACTATTGTAGTAAATTTACATACAATGATAAACGATAAGATTAATATCAGTAATACTCTCGCGACTAGGACTAGAAATCATCACATATATCATATACATTATTAATGATAAATGTCATCGAAGAAAACATCAATGGCAATATTTATACACTACAATTCTTCGAGAAACTGTAGAAGCGTCAGAAATTGTTTTTATCTTCATGTAATGGTTAATAAGATATTTTTGTGATAAAATTGAGCTTTAATGACTATTAATAATCTTATGTACATCGTTGTGTTTTTGTTAATAGCCGCTCTATCAAAAAATAAGTACTAAACATAACATTTCATTAAAAAAACAAAGCTGACCTTCAAATTTTTAAAATAGATTTTTCGATGTACCCCATTTAAAAAAAATGCATTATTATAACCATAACATGATCACTTTTGTACCGTGTAATTTCTGTTAGACAAATTTTTTTCTACTCACTTTCAAAGATATACAAGATAATAGTTATTATCTCTTTCTGTACAGCAAAAGCTAAGCTTTTTGCGGACACAGCTTGTCACAATTTTGCTGTAAAGGCATGCTCGGGTTTGCTGCAAACTTTCCGCAAAGTTTGCATCATTTTGCTTGCTGGGTACAATGTATACAGACATTTCTCAAAAAATTAAAAATTTTATAAAAAATGAAACTTTTCATCGATTCTTGCGCAGATCTTGCTCGATTTTTGCCACCAATTTGACGTCATATCATGTCAAGCTTTGCTCGTTTTTTGCCGTCAATTTGCTGTCAGGTTATGTCAGCAAGCTTTGTCACCAAAACACAAGCTTAATGCGGACACAGATGGCACTGGATTTGTTACCAAGTTGTGAGCGAATTTGATGCCAATTTGGCAACAATTTGTTATCAGATTGCTTACTGGGTTGTAATTCTCTGATACCGTGTACATGACATAAATTTTAGTTTTAAATCAGAAATAGATTTGGGTTAGGTTATATCTTCCGGAAGTGGAGCCCCCCGTAGGAGGGGGCGGAACCCACTATATCCACGCATATACTTTACAAAGCAAAGCGAAGTCTACCCCACAATTGTTGTGCAGATGGAAAAGTATTTTTTTCAAATAATGAGCAAACTACATCCAATAAATAATTAATTCAACATAGTAATATTTTGTTTTTGAACACCCTATATAAAAACTTGCATGTTTATTTAAGTATATGTGTATAGTATACGTAGGACTATTTCTGTAAACTAAGCTCAATATCAAGTTTTTCATTGTCAGACTACGTACAAATCTTGATTTTTACAAATATTTGTTTGTTAATAACTTTTCAGTAAACAACGAGCGACGGCTAAAACCTTTTGAGAGTTACTCAGGGCGATGACCTTGACAAAATATGTCAAGGTCAAGGTCATTGGGGCTGGGTCTCCTTTTCGCTATATTTACCTTTTTAACAAATATATTAATTTAGAATTTCTATTATATTGACATTATACATGTTCTTTCATCAAATTTTCGTGTAATTTACAGAAAAGAGGAAATTTTATATACATATGATTTATGATATTATTAATACAATTATAATATTACATATAAATTACAATTATCATACAATTAAAATTACAATTAATTATAATTATAATTACACTACAATTTACAATTAATAATACTATCAATATCAGTAACAGCATTTAATTGCGTACTCAGTATTTAATTGCGCGATCTTAATCTGAATCATATTTACATGTCGTCGAAAGTCGAACGATAAAGCGTCGGACGAAATATATTTAACTTTAAGTATTTTTGAAGAAATAATTATTGCTTATAGCCGTCAATTTGCTGTCAGGTTATGTCAGCAAGCTTTGTCACCAAAACACAAGCTTAATGCGGACACAGATGGCACTGGATTTGTTACCAAGTTGTGAGCGAATTTGATGCCAATTTGGCAACAATTTGTTATCAGATTGCTTACTGGGTTGTAATTCTCTGATACCGTGTACATGACATAAATTTTAGTTTTAAATCAGAAATAGGTTTGGGTTAGGTTATATCTTCCGGAAGTGGAGCCCCCCGTAGGAGGGGGCGGAACCCACTATATCCACGCATATACTTTACAAAGCAAAGCGAAGTCTACCCCACAATTGTTGTGCAGATGGAAAAGTATTTTTTTCAAATAATGAGCAAACTACATCCAATAAATAATTAATTCAACATAGTAATATTTTGTTTTTGAACACCCTATATAAAAACTTGCATGTTTATTTAAGTATATGTGTATAGTATACGTAGGACTATTTCTGTAAACTAAGCTCAATATCAAGTTTTTCATTGTCAGACTACGTACAAATCTTGATTTTTACAAATATTTGTTTGTTAATAACTTTTCAGTAAACAACGAGCGACGGCTAAAACCTTTTGAGAGTTACTCAGGGCGATGACCTTGACAAAATATGTCAAGGTCAAGGTCATTGGGGCTGGGTCTCCTTTTCGCTATATTTACCTTTTTAACAAATATATTAATTTAGAATTTCTATTATATTGGCATTATACATGTTCTTTCATCAAATTTTCGTGTAATTTACAGAAAAGAGGAAATTTTATATACATATGATTTATGATATTATTAATACAATTATAATATTACATATAAATTACAATTATCATACAATTAAAATTACAATTAATTATAATTATAATTACACTACAATTTACAATTAATAATACTATCAATATCAGTAACAGCATTTAATTGCGTACTCAGTATTTAATTGCGCGATCTTAATCTGAATCATATTTACATGTCGTCGAAAGTCGAACGATAAAGCGTCGGACGAAATATATTTAACTTTAAGTATTTTTGAAGAAATAATTATTGCTTATAAAGATCGCAACAAAACAATAATTCATAATTTTGATTCTTGTCACTTCGATTCTTGATTAAATATGTATATACTGTATGCAAAATACGCTCTTCGAGACCTATCGTAGCGATATAAAATTACGTTTAATTATAATATTAAATTATAATTATTATTTAACATATATAAAAGATAACTAAATATTAATCTTATCAAATTATTTTCGGATACTTGTCGCGATCGCGCTTAGAAAAGGAAGTTGACGCAGCGTCTCGCACTACTACATTACTGTTCAAGTTTCACCGTGCGAATGATAACAAGGCCGTAATACGAGAACTGACAATTAAGTTTGTAGAAAATATTTATTACAATTACAGAACATACTTATTCGTTATCTAATACACGGTCCCCTTTAAAATAGTCCCTCCCTAAAGCAATGCACTTGGTCCAATGTTTTTTCTATTGCAGGAAGCAATCTTCAAAATCATTCTCTGTGAGGCTGTTTAGAACACGCGCCAACTATTCCACCTCCGCTCGTGACCACCAATGACGATCCTTCATGTCTTTCTTGATCTTGGGGAATAGAAAAAAATCGGAGGAGGTCAGATCGGGCCCCCCGATCTATTTTAAAGAGGACCGTGTATTAAATAAGTATGTTCTGTAATTGTAATAAATATTTTCTACGAACTTAATTCTCAGTCCTCGTATTTTATTTTGATTACAATAAAACGTTTCCAGCCCGTCACATATTATAGCTATAATATGAGAAAGTTTGTGAAAATAGCCCTTTTTGCAACTTTAATTGCAAATTTCTCTTAATTCTGACGTGATGGTGAAGAAGTTTATATTACTGATTAGCTCTCGATCATATCGATTATACCGATATACTACTAACGATGATAAAGATTTATCATCGTATTCAAAAAGCTTGTCATGATGTTCGAAATAGTATCATCAAGAACAAAATCTCATGCAAAGATTATTTTTATTAATTAAAATTGGAGAGACAATAAAAATATATGGTTGCGTCTCACAAGAATGGGCGATGGAGGGGCCCATTCTTTATTTACAATATTCAGAATATTGTAAATTCATTATTCTGTCGCGATTGAGATAAATATACAGGGTGTCCCCAATTTAAATGTCAAAACTTTAGGAGCGTGTAGGAAACCGATAAACTAAGACAAAAAGTCCTTTAGAGATTTGCTCGTTTTTGCTTCGTTTTGAAGAAAATCGCAAAAAATGAAACAAATAATTTTCACCAAAAAACTTAAAACAACACTAAAATTATAAGATTTATCAAAAAGTATTATAAAATAAAAATTGTAGAACATGGAAAGTTTAAGATTACGTACGAGTTTAAGTTTAGAATTAGTACTTAACGTAACGTAATGCATTACGGAAAAGCTTGTGCGGTGGCCCTAACACTATTATAAGTTTACCGTTGCGTTCAATATGTATTACTCCGTCTTACCATATCTCTTTATGTGTTAAAATTTTGATTATTTTCATTGATAAGAAACCAAAATAGGCCGAAACGCTTGGTTTAGTTAATTTATATTTTTTATTTATTAATTTATATTATGTTCATTAACATCGATTTTTAAAAACATCACACATTTATTACACTCTAAGTACCGCGTCCGGGCTCCAATTGGCTTTACCCTTTTTTTATTTATTGAAATGTTTAAGTTGGCCGTTTAAGTTACACAATTCTTAAATGTTTTTTGAATTATTAGATCTAACTTTGAAGCACAATGGTTATTTTTGAGGGCATAGTTAATGAACTCGTTTTTAAGAATTATATAAAACGTCAAATATGAGTAATAAACAAGTTACATAACTATGTCCATAAAGAATAACCGAAGATCTTTGAAATTGGATCAAGTCATTCAAAAAAAAAAGTAAAACATTATTGCAGTGCAACGTAATTACTTTTGCATGCATAATTATTATGTACATGAATTATATGCACATGTCGTATAATAAATTTAAATTACTAGAGAATTATACAAACATTTTAATACAATTCATGATTTCTATTTTAATATTAAATATTAAATATTAAAAAATTAAAAATTTATACAAAAATTAAAAATTAATAGAAATAAAAAAAAATTAAAAAACTTTAATTAAAAAAACTTGGCGCTGCTAAACTAAACAATATGCTGAATGTTTAATTTTTTGTGTTAATTTCTAAGTTTTAATTTTTCTGTCAATTTTTTATTTTATGTTTTCTTGTATTTTGTATTATTGGATATATTTTTTCTTTTAATATTAAAAATAAATAAATTTTTATTTAGTTAGCTCAACTTTTTAATATCATTATTTTTGTAAGAAATTAAAACAGCTATTTTTTGTATAACTGTTTTTGGTTAAAATATTTGTATAATTTTTTATTTTTAATTGGCTCAATTTTTTGATATTATTATTTTTGTGAGATTTTGTAAATACATATAACAGTTTATGGCACGTGTACTTGATATATTTATACATGTTCGTGCGCGCGCGCGCGCGCGCGTGTGTGTGTGAGCGTGCGCGCCTGGCTGGGTATGTGTGAGCGTGCGCGCCTGGCTGGGTATGTGTGCGTAATATATACCAATAACATAATATCTGGCAACATTCTATACTCATTTTATACCTAATAGGTTTTTGCGCAATTAATCTCGTATATGCTCGGTCATATCGTTTCAAAGATAAAATCAAATAATTATTTGATGGAAGGAGTAAAATAGAGGGTATATAAAGAATATACAATCACACATCAAGAACAGTATACGTCTAATGCTCTGGTGTGTACGATTCTAAACAAAACAGAAAAGAAAAAAGAGAGAGAGAGTAAAAGAGAGAAGATAGAGAAAGGAAAAAGAGGGAGAAATAGAGACGAATAAAGAAAAACTCGTTTTTAAGAATTATATAAAACGTCAAATATGAGTAATAAACAAGTTACATAACTATGTCCATAAAGAATAACCGAAGATCTTTGAAATTGGATCAAGTCATTCAAAAAAAAAAGTAAAACATTATTGCAGTGCAACGTAATTACTTTTGCATGCATAATTATTATGTACATGAATTATATGCACATGTCGTATAATAAATTTAAATTACTAGAGAATTATACAAACATTTTAATATTTTTGTGAGATTTTGTAAATACATATAACAGTTTATGGCACGTGTACTTGATATATTTATACATGTGCGTGCGCGCGCGCGTGTGTGTGTGTGAGCGTGCGCGCCTGGCTGGGTATGTGTGAGCGTGCGCGCCTGGCTGGGTATGTGTGCGTAATATATACCAATAACATAATATCTGGCAACATTCTATACTCATTTTATACCTAATAGGTTTTTGCGCAATTAATCTCGTATATGCTCGGTCATATCGTTTCAAAGATAAAATCAAATAATTATTTGATGGAAGGAGTAAAATAGAGGGTATATAAAGAATATACAATCACACATCAAGAACAGTATACGTCTAATGCTCTGGTGTGTACGATTCTAAACAAAACAGAAAAGAAAAAAGAGAGAGAGTAAAAGAGAGAAGATAGAGAAAGGAAAAAGAGGGAGAAATAGAGACGAATAAAGAAAGGTATGTATATAAATAAATAAATAATATAACTAAAAGGATGTGTATGCGCCCAGTATTAGTGTTTAATGTGAAAGATTATGCAATCAGAAATATATAGTTGATGTGACGTTGAATTAACGTCGAAAACTAAATATTGAATAATAACAGCAATAGGCTCAGAGTACTAACAATTATGTGGAAAAATTGGCAAATAAGAGCCAAGGCGCAAGTATTGCGCAAACTTATTATTATTAAATTTTAGTGATAAATGTGTACTAAAAATATACGTTTCGGATTGTCTTTTGGTCTTTCTTCAGCATAGATACAAATAAAGATTATATTGGTATTTCGAAACTTGACATACATAATGTTTGTTGTCGCAGTCAAATTTTAAATTAAAATCAATAATCAAAAAAGAAGGCTCACTAAAAGCCGCGTAGAGTCTGTACAAATTAGTGGAGAACGTCTAAGCGCCATCGCCACACGTCATTATATTGTCACCGACGTCATATCCGTCGGTGGTTTATAATATAATGGGGCACTCTGCTTAAAATGGTGGATAGAAAACGATAGAAAAACTCCACTATCCAAATCATTCGTGATTTTGAATTCCCTATTCTACACATTGTTTCAATAGACCAGCAATGCGAAATTATGATAAATTTACCATATATTGATTATTCTTTTCTAATGTTTTCCAATACGAATCAAAAATATCAATATATTAACCAATAAGAAAATTTATTATGCATGATCTATGCAAAGCTATATTATTCTATACATACGTCTCTGATAAATCTTATTATGTTTAAAAAATAAATATTCGTGAATGTGAATCTATATGAAAATTTATTAATAGCAGTTTAATGATTTCAATACTATTACATACAAACATTATATTATATTTTATAATATTTTTCATGTTATCCTATCCAAATAATCAGCATTTACATATGTTATTCAATGAGAATTTATGAAGCACAATCATTTATATATTTCAATGTGATACCGTAAATTATAGATTTTCAGTACTGGCAGTGAATATCGGAACACGGCCTAGGTTACGCATGAATCAGGGACGGCGCGCGAACGGCGTGCGTGGCGCGTGAGCATGTTGTACGCTATTTTATTATTTCGCTAAAGATTTTATAAGAATTATACATGATATCTAAATATCGCTATTTTGAATACAACTTACTTAATAAGAAAACATTTTCTAATTGATATCACCGAAGCAACGATTGAAAAGTAAAATAAGTAGATTAGATAACACATGAATAATTTTGATCCAAGGTTATTGTTCCAACATTCTAAAAATGGTGTTATCTAATCTACTTATTTTACTTTTCAATCGTTGCTTCGGTGATATCAATTAGAAAATGTTCTTTTATTAAGTAAGTAACCTTCATTTACTTTCACATTGCAACATAATATTTATTTGTTATTACAAATTCCGATTATTTTGGTTCTTATACAATTTTACAAAAGTTTCTCAAATTTCAAAGTTACAAATGACTGTTTAAAATATGTTTTGAATAAAGTAATTTTCTTGCGGTATAAGTCAAATATAAACTTTATTTGCATTAACAAATAAATTATAAAAAAACAATATACAGCAAACGTAAAAGAAATTTACAAATTTTTTCAAGTAGCAAGAGAAGATTATTATCAGTTAAATATATATTTATGCAACTCTATTTATCTGAGTTCCACATAAGAACAATGTGATTTAAAAATCATATAGTTTTATACAATAGTCTATTTATTTATATTAGCACTTAAAAGCAAAATTAGAAAAATGATTAATTATTTTCAAAATTGAAATATATTCTTTATTGAAAGAGAGTATTATTTCTCGGAAAAATAAAATAGAAACAAATCATTAAATTTATTTTTAGATGTAAAAGATCTTATGGTCTCTTCGAGTTCTAGTTGTGAAACAATGAGTAAACTTATTCCTGAACAATCAAAAAATATTGATATACATTTTTTTGAAACTGATAAAGATAAAAATAATGAAAATAAATGCATTAAAGAAGATAATGAAAAAAATGGAAACGAATATGGAAATTATGAATCAAATAATAAAGAAGATAAAAATGATGATGAAGTAAGTGCAAGTAATGATGCGATTTCAGAAGTTTTTGAAAATTATTTTGATGATTAAAGTATAAACGAAGACGAAAACATAAAAAATGATAAGACCATAATGTTTGAAAATTCACAAACAACAGTTTCGCAAGTTATTCTAAAGGCCCGTCTACATAGGACGCAACACGCCAGACGCAAGCAAATCGACCAATCACAGTCGATTATTCCGAGAATATTCGACTATGATTGGCCGATTTGCTTGCGTCTGGCGTGTTGCGTCCTATGTAGACGGGCCTTAATGATTCATACTTATTGCGTGCGATTCAATGTATCTGATGAAGGAAGGCATGCTTTATTTAATATGGCTAAAATTTGGGCAGACCTAAAAGTTGAAAATATTAATTATACGAAATATAAGCTAAGTAAACATTTAGATCCTCCGGAAAATATTTATCAGTATATTTTTTATTGTTCTAAATGCAATTGTCTACTAGGAAAATTTGTAAAAAAAGATTTGATATCAAATACTCAAAGTATTTGCGAGAAATGTCAACAAAATTATAAAATAACTACTAATGCAATGAATTATTTTTTGAGTATAGATGTTAAATTTCAAATGAAGACTTTATTAGAAAATGTAACTATACGTAAAATGTTACTGGAAAATATAATTATTATTAAGAACAGATTAAAAAAGAAAAGAATAAACACTATAAATGATGTATATGATGGAGAATTGTACAAAAATTTATATAACAATCAACAAGAAAACACTATCTTATTAACTTTTAATTTCAATTCTGACGGCACACCGATTTCTAAAAGTAGTAAAAGTGGTATATGGCCTATTCAAATAATAATTAATGAGTTACCACCTCGAGTACGGTTTAGATATATTTTGCTTGCAGCAATGTGGATGACGAGATCTGAACCAAGTCCATTAACAAATAAATTATAAAAAAACAATATACAGCAAACGTAAAAGAAATTTACAAATTTTTTCAAGTAGCAAGAGAAGATTATTATCAGTTAAATATATATTTATGCAACTCTATTTATCTGAGTTCCACATAGAAACAATGTGATTTAAAAATCATATAGTTTTATACAATAGTCTATTTATTTATATTAGCACTTAAAAGCAAAATTAGAAAAATGATTAATTATTTTCAAAATTGAAATATATTCTTTATTGAAAAAGAGTATTATTTCTCGGAAAAATAAAATAGAAACAAATCATTAAATTTATTTTTAGATGTAAAAGATCTTATGGTCTCTTCGAGTTCTAGTTGTGAAACAATGAGTAAACTTATTCCTGAACAATCAAAAAATATTGATATACATTTTTTTGAAACTGATAAAGATAAAAATAATGAAAATAAATGCATTAAAGAAGATAATGAAAAAAATGAAAACGAATATGGAAATTATGAAACTGATAATAAAAAAGATAAAAATGATGATGAAGTAAGTGCAAGTAATGATGCGATTTCAGAAGTTTTTGAAAATTATTTTGATGATTCAAGTATCATATAAACGAAGACGAAAACATAAAAAATGATAAGACCATAATGTTTGAAAATTCACAAACAACAGTTTTCCAAGTTATTCTAATGATTCATACTTATTGCGTGCGATTCAATGTATCTGATGAAGGAAGGCATGCTTTATTTAATATGGCCAAAATTTGGGCAGACCCAAAAGTTGAAAATATTAATTATACGAAATATAAACTAAGTAAACGTTTAGACCCTACGGAAAATATTTATCAATACATTTTTTATTGTTCTAAATGCAATTGCCTACTAGGAAAATTTGTAAAAAAAGATTTGATATTAAATACTCAAAGTATTTGCGACAAATGCCAACAAAATTATAAAATAACTACTAATGCAATGAATTATTTTTTGAGTATAGATGTTAAATTTCAAATGAAGACTTTATTAGAAAATGTAACTATACGTAAAATGTTAATGGAAAATATAACTATTATTAAGAATAGATTAAAAAAGAAAAGAATAAACACTATAAATGATGTATATGATGGAGAATTGTACAAAAATTTATATAACAATCAACAGGAAAACACTATCTTATTAACTTTTAATTTCAATTCTGACGGCGCACCGATTTCTAAAAGTAGTAAAAGTGGTATATGGCCTATTCAGATAATAATTAATGAGTTACCACCTCGAGTGCGGTTTAGATATATTTTGCTTGCAGCAATGTGGATGACGAGATCTGAACCAAGTCCACAATTTATGAATTTGTACATGAAGATATTTATTGATCAATTAAGAAATCTGATGGAAAATGGAATTACAATAAAATTATCTAACAATAAAGAAATTATCTTCATACTAAAACCTTTGTGCGCAGCAGTAGATTCAGTAGCACGACCTGTTATGCAAAATCGTTTGCAATTCAATGGTCATTATGGATGTAGTTGGTGCTATCATTTTGGAAAATACGAAGATGGTGCTATGCGATATCCTTTTGAAGATGAAGATTCTCTTTTACGAAATTGAATAACCAGGCATAATGCCCGGTCTACAATGAGGGCCAATTTCACCAAGTCCGGCTAGGGTGCGTTCCGTTTCACGCATTGAGTGCATAGATCGCCTGGAAATCTATAATATATGTTACGATAAAAATTCACTCTCCCGCAAATTTCGCGCGCGTGTCTGCGCAAACGAAACCTTTCTCTGCCGTTGCGTTCCTATACTGCGCGTCTCCGTCGAGACGCTTTTATGTGCTCTTACTCGACTATTTACACTGCAGAGATTCGCGAATTTATTATCATTTGCTAATAGCGAATTCGATTGGATCCCATACAGCACACAAAGATTGCATACATATTGTAGCAATCTTTCACCGCAATATTGCAACTTTGCAAATTCACTGCAAAATGTTGCTGTATCATTGCTGTGGAATTGCAGCAATGATAAAATGTCCGCTTTTAGGAATATTGCATCAAAATATTGTAGCAATATTGCAATGTAATGAATTTGCAATGATGTATATATATTTATTTTTGGGTATATAAATGTGTAATTATTGACGATACATTGTAATTAAATGTCTTTATTTGTACTTATGTTAACGTTATAAATAACATAACATTGCACATAACATATTATTGCACTTAACATGTTCACGAAATAAAAATATATTTTTTTTTATATTAGAGATATATATAAAAATGGTTCAGCTTTACGCGGCGCTTTTATTACCATTAATAATTTATTGAATTTTGTCCATTATTGTTTTCCTTTGTTAAATGTCTGTAAAAATAAAATAGGAGTTAAAATTCATATTTGCATAAAAATATACATACTGCAAATATACATAAATATTTTTATCAAATATTTTAAAGTTCATATCTACAGCAAAATAGAAAATTAGAGAAAGCAAAAAATATCCACATAAAAAATATACGAACATATATCATAGATAAATATAATTTTTACTTTTGCGATCTCAATAATTTTAAGGTTATTAACCTAGGTTATTAACCTTAGGACATGCTATTCTATTATGATTAATTAATACATAATATATATAGGTTGCTATAATAAAACATAATATTATCAAAAAGTTCTTACCTTTTCTCGTACGCAACAATAAAAAATGTTAATCACGAAATACACGACAATCACAGATATGTGCAGCAAGACCGGCGCCTACTACACACGCACACAATTGCGAACGCGTACATGTGCTGCGCAAAGCATACAGTGCAGCAATATAAGCCAATTTAAGAAAAATGTTTTAATAAAATGAACCATTTAGTATTGTTTATCGTTAACATCTTTCATGTAGAAATATTGCAAAAAATTATTTTATTATAATATTTTATTATTAAAATTATATAAAAATTGAATTGCAATATTTCCGAAATATTAATGTCATGTTGCCACAAGTGTGCTGGTACTTTGTGGCTCTATATTTCTGCAATGTCTTTGTAATGTTGCATTGCAATTTGCAACATTGCAATGTTGCTGCAATATAATCGCAATGATCTGTGCTGTATGGGCAATAGCCAACAAAGCTTGCTCATCAAGATGCCGTATAACCGAGCTATACTTAACGTCATCTGAGCGGATCCGAAAAACCAAGAATTCGCTTTCTAATTGAGCAAACCACAATTTAGGCTGCTTATGCCAAAAATTCGGCAATTTAACAAGGCGAAATTCGTTAGAATGGATCTCGTTTGGCTGACCTTGTTGATGAGGCTCATTAGTGGCAAGAGTTTGTGTCGGATTCATCAAACGTTCATGATGTTTTCCAGCCGATGGAACTGATGCTGACGCTGTAGGATTCGAAGTCGAAGATTCGTCCAAAGGCATCGTCAAACTCTGTCAATACTCTGCGTTGTGAATTTCAGAAGTCTAGTAGATCGCTGTCCTTGGAAATTCGATGACTCGAAAATCTCGTCAACTCGAAGAACACAAGCCACAAATCACACAAGAATCACAGCGGAACTCGAAACTCGATGGCTCACTAAATTCGCGGATCACTGATTCAAATTCGCCACGCTTGAACGTGAATTCTCAAAAGCCCGTGATCACGTCGAGGTCACCAGTTGTGGTAGCGCTATAGTTAAATCACTAGACTTTCCTGTTTAGTAATAAAATATTTAATTCACGAGTGAGATGTGTACAGATTGATGGTCAATGAACGAACGAATGAATGTTACATAATTTGTCGTATGTTTAATATGTTGTTATGTAAAGTGTTAAATCAATAAATGAAATGTGTGAAAATGGTTACAAATATATTTCATGAAGTTGGTAACAAAAATGATTTTGAATTCAGCCGCAGGAACGCCACATCGGAGTTTGCCCGTCACTCCTGTCTTCTTCTTCTTCTTCTTCTTTTTATGGCTGGTTGGGCATTAGTCGCCCATACACCACTTAGAGATTAGGGCTTAAGGCAGCGCGAGAAATGTTTAAGGCCGAAAATACGTCATAGTTTAGAGGTTAAGTCATAAGGTTTAGGGCTTAAATCGCCTATTGTAGACCGGCACTAAGGGTAACGTGTAAACGTAGTCATTGTAGACCGGGCTTTACTGCTTAAGTTTTTCTATGTGCCACTGGCCTTGATTAGAAAAAACAAATCAGAAAAACAATTGGGCTAAAAGGAAGAAAGAACAATGCACTATATTTCAAAAGGATGAGATATAATACATTGTAAAAGAATGTGAGACGATTACCGGCGATATGATATTGATGTGTTTCATTGATGCACATAAAGATTAATAAATAATTGAAGTAATTATTATATTATAATATAAGATGTCAAATTAATATTCTCTGTAACGTTTCAAATTGTGAAATTGTGGCATTGTTTGATATAACAAGAAATAATGGCGGCGAAAATATATCAACCTGATCAAGAGTTGGAAACAAAAGTTAAAAAGGGTTAGTATTATTGTGTTAATATATAACGTAATTTGTAATGTAATGAATCTTAACATCCATCTTTTCCTAAGAAAAAGTTTTCCAATTTGCTTTACATCGTGTACTTTTTTTTGTTTATATTTACTTGATATTGTGTTGTAGCGACTGAACGTATATCGGAGAACATGCATATCGTCGCCAACGAACCGTCACTCGCCTTTTATAGGCTGCAGGAGCACGTGAGGAAAGCGTTACCGCCAATGGTTGAGAAACGCGTGGAAGTGCTAGCATTGCAGCAGCAATTGCTGGGCAGATGCTACGATGTGGAATATGCTGTCAGTGCCATCAAGACCATGCAAGGTGCTGAGAAAAGCTTTAAGAATACCTTGGAATTTATCAAGAATGCGATATTCTTCAAGCAACAACTCAAGTACGAGGAACAGAGACGGCACAAAAAAGATGGCAACAGGGACTCTGTCTATAAACGATTATCAGCGCATATTCCCACGTTGGATCATTTACCGGATGAGATATCCGATGTCGTGCGTGAGACGGCAAATCGCGTGGAGTCGATAATGAATCACGCCAGGCATTCGGGTGAAATACAAAAATCGGCCACTGTTCATAATTAAAAGTGTATGTATTATAATGATGTTTGGTTTTCTGTGATAATTTGCTCGCTATAACACGCGAGTTTTGTACATAAATTACATATATAATGCTATATTTAGACATATATATAATTGCATATGTATATATATGTATATATATATATATATATAATATTGTAATGTATAATAATTGTAATATAATATAAATATTCTCAACCTCTTATTATCTTATCATTATAACTGCAATGATCTTTAGTCTTACAGCTGTATGAATATATATTCATTTTTCATCAAGTTATATTCATATTTGTGCATATTACATTATTCATTTGTATACATTTACGTTTCAATTATAACATTTCAAATATAACTCGAATTAATGCTAAATGTTAAAAAATACTTATTGTATCAGTAATTGAGACAATATATTGCAGTAAACTTTTAACTTGTGCATTATACCTCAAATATTCAGTTATGTAAATAATATTTAATTTCATTTTTAGATTATATGAAAGAGAGAAAAGATTATACAATTTTTCAGTAAACTACCACCAGCGTTAATAAATTCTATATAAATAATAATAAAAACGTGATTAATAATTTTTGAATGAAGCTCTTTTGTGATTGGAGCAATTTTTCTGTTGGACTAAAAATATTTAATTATACACAACCGAAGATAGAATTATGTAGTTGTTAATCACATTCAGAGTGATTTAAAATCGAGATTATATCAATATTATGGCAAAGGTAATTATCAGATAGAAAAGATAATCAATAAATGCTACAACACATTCCTGAAATGTCCTGCAGATGTCGCGAGGCTGTGCACGACTTGTCGGTTGTCGTCTGCCATCTGCATTGGTTCTGCATTTATGCAGCATTGCTGTGTCAGTGTGTGCAACACGATGCAATCGAATAACGCTGGAATGATATGAAAGTTAATTGAATGTATCGAAGGGGTGGCGAGGATGCGCGGAGGACGATGCCTTCTTGATAATATCACCGGTGTTACCCGGCGTATTATACAGTAAGTCAGTCATCATTCCTCGTTTTCGCACGCTTAGGTTATGTTCTCGCTGGATATGCGATACCTCGGTCGCTTAGGATCGAGGAATCATTTATCTACACGCGATTTTGAAAGCACATAATTCGCGCGCAAGTGCGTGCGACAAACGCTGAATATGTTTATCGATATAAGGTCGTGGATTTTTATAAATTTCTTGATATACATATATTTTGATATTTCTCGGAGCGTAATCGCACCCATCTCTTCAGTCCTCCCTGATAAAAATTTAGATTTGTCATTTAGCAGTGACGTGGCGCTCAAATTTCAAACAATAGTTTTCTTTTCGATGAATTTCCTGTCTTATATTAATAATAACATAATATCATCCTATAGCTTTTGAAATTTTCTTGCATTTTACTGGTATATATATATATAT
>NW_021849387.1:2240-3945 GCF_003651465.1 Formica exsecta | reverse complement strand
AAAACTAAATATTTTACGAGATATTTTATTTTTTATATCAAAATATGTCAGATTAAAATATAAAATAACTCAAAAAGTACTTAATGAAAAAATACTTTATTATAGTGTTTTGAAAAGCTTTCGAGATAAGCTACAAGAATATGCAATAAAAAATGGGGGGTTCCATTTAGGAAAACATCGATCACATTTACTTGGTCTTGAAAAGGTCATTCAAGGTCAAGTCCATATTTTCATCATGTGTCCCCCTGTGAATCATACAACTTTTGTCTAAAACATTTTTGTCTTAAACTTATAGATTTTAAGATATTTCAGTGGATACATTAAAATGGCCTACCCTGTATAATTCGTTTCTTCCCTGATATTTCATACGAAATAACGAATTTAATTAATAATAAAAAAATAATAAAAAAATTTTCAGCGGGGTCGTACTTGAATTATTTCGCAGCTTTGCAATTATCGTGATATTTCATAAATGAATGTAATGACCGATTCTAGACGTGAGCCGGGTCACGCGTCAACTAACAATAGAAATTTCGTTGAACGTATCACATCTATTATTACGCGACTCACCGACTCGATTATGTACGCATACGTATATTCTTCATGCATAACTTCGATGGCACGTACGTCACTAGTTTGTGTTCTCTAGAAAGTGTGACGGGAAGCAATAGATTAGGCAAACAGACTTTCGTCACGTATGCGTAAATTAAAGGACGAAATTTGAACCGACAACAAAGTTACGAAAAACTCTGTGTTTAAGTATTTACATGAAAAAGAGTAACGAGAGAGAAATATATTGCATAATAACAAATATTAACAGATATCGAATATATAGGATGCGCGAGGATGTACTATAAATAAACCGAATATTTTAGATTTATTGTTTTTTTCTTCTCTCTCTCTTCCTCCCCCCCCCCTCTCTGTTCATCTTCTGTATATATTTTCAAATATTACGTCACTGAAATCTTACCTATGGTCAAATCTTGCCTATGGTAAATAAAAAGAAGTAAATTAATTTTGTAAGGCTAAATAAACACCTATATATAAGTTAATGCTATTTAAATACTCGAGAAAAATTGATATAAGATCATATTTAGACATATATAATTATAGTGCAATCGCGCCAAATTTCAAATATAAATTAAATATGGTGAAAAAAAGAATATAATGTTATATAATTACGTAAGTCCATTTTTTCTCGGGTATAATGATAAAAAAACTTTGGCAGGGATATTGACAATAATCACCTGTTTAACATTTTTTATCTATTTTGTGGGGGTGAACATTTTTTAGGTCGAACATTTTAAGTAAAATAAGTAAATTGCATTAATGCATATAGATATTTATTTATCCACGAATACATATACTAAATAAGTACAGAAGATGAATAAAAAGAGAAAGAGAGCAACAAGATTGATTAAACACAATTAAAATAAAATATAGGGATATTATATAAAATAATATACAGATACAAAGACAGAACGATGTATTGTACCGGTAATATCAATATAGTAAAAAAGAAATAATATTATATATATATTTTATTTATACGGGCTATATTTGTTTTACGAAAAAAATGATACGTGCAAATAATTGAGCCGCCGTCAGCTATTTATCATCATCAATAAACTGATTATTATTTTAGCCAATAATTAATTTAGATAATTTTTTCCTGTTATTGCTTGCGTCATAATGCACAAGCGTC
>NW_021849387.1:0-2211 GCF_003651465.1 Formica exsecta | reverse complement strand
CGTCGTGTAATGATTTCAGAGTACGTCAATTTGTTTCATCACCCACGAAATTGCGGTCCAAATCTTCTTTCTTAGAATTCCTTCTCTCGTTCTGGGTGTCTGGGATTTCCGTACAATTTCTTGCGCGTCCGATAAATATGCCACACGCGTCTTGCGGAAGAAATCGCGCCGCGTTGCATGAACGTTAACGTTATACACGCTCGTACGTGGGGCCGACTTTAAATTACAACGAAGCTATTTCAATTTTATCGTCGCAGGCAATTGAATTTACTGTGATAATATGTTTATGTGTACGTTAACATACATATAAACATCTCGCACGATCGCAAATCTTCCCGCAAAAAAAGGAGCATTTTGTTATTTAATGCACGCACTTAAATCATCTTTATCACTGATGTAATGCGTGCTCGCTTGCTTTTTTGCAGTGATAATAAAGCCATAATCGTAAAATACAATATGTTATGTAATATTCTTATATATCTTTCGATAACTGTATATTGATTGTCTCCTCCACAGGGCAGATTATGAATCACATTTCATTGATGTGATCGATGTAATATTTTACCTTGATGTAAAGATACGTTCAAGTGTGTCTAACTATGTCTTTCTTCTTTTTTTTCGCGCAGAAATGATTACATAAGATTGAACAATTTCCGTCTATAATAGACGGGGATTATATATTAGCTAGATTTATAATATTTAATACCTTCGTCAAGTACATAAATCAAATAAAAATGAAACATTACAAATCATGAAAATATCGACATGCGAATTATTTTTAAAATACAGTTGTTAGACTGTTTTGTAAAGGGAGAGGTAATAATTTGTGATATTTCTTACTCGAAATTCGATAATATTTGCTCTCTCGACAATATTTGTCTCTTTTCCTCGCTCTACCTCTTTGTTTATCTGTTTAACACAAAATTATAATGCATAATGGTACGAAGAAATGTAATCGAGCGAAAGATTCTCGCGTAATATAGAGTATCTTTTCTTATTACCTGAAGAAATCTAGCAAAATGTAGGACTTTCAAAAAATTTCTTCATGGAAAAATCAAGATATATTTTTAATACTCAGGACTTCATAACACTCAGGATATATTTTTAAATCAGAGTTTCGGAAATTTTTTGTTTAAATATCTTTTTAAAGATTTTGCCTTTATTTTACGACCGGCCAGGAAAATAAATTTGATTGGCCAATCGATCGCATTAGTTCTCTTGTAATACTTTTTCTAATATTTGAAACTTTAAGAAGAGCTTTCAATTTTTTTCGATATCATACGGTTAGAAAAATATTAAGAATCTTACACGATAAAAAAAGAACCAAATTTCGAGTAGATACTTTGTAATAGTATACAAATATACGTAATCTCGAAAGAGAAATTAGATGCGTTTTTGCAAAGTTCTATATATAATCAGCTTGCATAATTTAGCATTTTCTTTTTGGATATATTTATCTATGTAGATGTGGCTCAAGAAATGTGGTATTATCAAAATTTTAATAGATATGTAAGTTTTTCGATATTTTCTTTGTTATTTTTATGATATATATTATATAAATATCGGTTAAAATTAAAACAAACAGATTTTACGTCTTTTCGTTTATTTTCAAAAGAAAGGTGAAAAGAAAAGTATATATAATAAAAGGAAAAGTATGTGTGTGTGTATATACAGAGTGAGTCATTTTAATCAACGCATGCAAATATCTCGTAAAGTAAACAAAATGGAAAAAAATGTTCTATACAAAAGTTGTATGGTTCAGAAGGGGACACATGATGAAAATATGGACTTGATCTTGAGTGACCTTGTCAAGGCCAAGTCAATGTGATCGATGTTTTCTTAAATGGAATCCTCCATTTTTTATTACATATTCTTGTAGCTTATCTTGAGAGCTTTTCAAAACACTATAACAAAGTATTCTTTCATTAAGTACTTTTTGAGTTATTTTATATTTTAATCTGACATATTTTGATATAAAAAATAAAATATCTCGTAAACATATTTTGATATAAAAATTAAAATATCTCGTAAAATATTTAGTTTTCGATAATCTTACCGTAATTCTTTTATGTACAGAATAATAAAACAAATCAATTGGTATAAAAAAAAACAAATAATTGTTTAAAAAAATACATCGTAAATAATTACATACTTTTCCTTAAAAAGAATTATTTTTTTTATACTAATTGATTTGTCTCATTATTCTGTACA
>NW_021849386.1:0-1442 GCF_003651465.1 Formica exsecta | reverse complement strand
TACTCCACTCAAGCTTTCTTAAATGCTTACTCTCGATTTTGCGCTTGCCGCGGTCTACCACAATCAATGTATTCGGACAACGGGACAACATTCGTCGGAGCGGACCGAGAACTGACCGTCGCGTACCGGTCAGCAGTACGAGATCCGAATTTCTTGAACCTGACGGCCTCCGATAAAGTATCGTGGAATTTTATTCCCCCCTCTGCCCCGCACTTTGGCGGATTGTGGGAGGCGGGCATACGGAGCGTCAAAACACATCTACGCCGAGTGTTAGAGAATCATATGCTAACATTCGAAGAATTTTCGACAGTATTATGCAAAATCGAAGCGTGTCTAAGCTCAAGGCCAATTGCGCCTCTCTCCGACACTCTTGAGGACTACGAATGCCTCACTCCCGGTCATTTCTTAATCGGATCAGCGCTTAATGTAAACCCGGTAACATCACTGCTCGATCTCAACGAAAAACGTCTTTCGAGGTGGCATCTAGTCCGACATGTCACTGAACGGTTTTGGAAATTATGGAGTAACGACTATGTAAATACTTTACAACAAAGAGCAAAATGGCGAAAGGTCAAGCCACCGATTAAACCCGGGCAACTTGTCCTATTGCGTAATCCGCTGTTACCCCCCTGCAAATGGGAGTTGGGCCGAGTGACGCGCTGTCACCCCGGCTCCGACGGATTCGAACGGGTCGTCACCGTAAAGACGGCCACATCCAAATTCAAAAGACCGATTGTCAAACTGTGCGTACTACCGGTCAATAATGAGGCGACGAGCAATTAGGCACCTTCGCTGCGTTGCGTTTCATTTGTTGTAATTCATTAGACTTATCGTCATCATAGACTTATCATCATAGACTTAAGCATAAAATTGTCAAGACGCGAGCGTCATTCCGCCAAGGTGGGCGGCAAATTCAGCGCGTCAAACCACGTCGCGTAACTTGTCGTCTTTTTGCTTATGTATCTTATGTTACTTGTGGCATGCGCTCTTGTCGTTTACTGCAATTGTTATCTCGATTATTTTGGAACTATCGTTCCAAGACGGGCGATATGTTCAAAATTGAATCATTAAAATGTCGTTTCTAAATTTCGCCGTTATATTAAAACGAGTGCCTCAGAAAATAAAACACGAGCGAGAACAAACAGTGTCGCGGTCACCCGCTCGGTGCGTAATCGCATTCTTAGAGTGAAAAACCGTGACAAACACCTGGTTCGAGAACGTTCGATACCGAAAAACTTGTTATTCACATCGGCAGAGCGCAAGTTTCCGCGATCGGTCGATTTAGTCTGCCTACGACAACGATTCGAGCTGGTCGATAGCAATCGATCATAGTTTCGAATATCATCATTTCTCGTATGATATTCTTTCGTGTTTTATTCTTGCTCGTGTCGCGTACACAGTAGGCTTACTCGTCTCAAATCGGTCCGAATTGTCTCGCCATA
>NW_021849385.1:0-310 GCF_003651465.1 Formica exsecta | reverse complement strand
TTTACCGAACGACTCATTTTTATCACCGATCGGCTATCGTTGCCGTACTTCGCGGAAGGAAGGAATCGTGGAGTCGCCAGACGTAACAATATATTAATACATTTAAATATATATATATTAATATAAAACTTGTGGAAAATTATATACTAATAATAATTGTGTAGTCCACCTAAATGGAGGTGTTCCCAGAAGGTTACTACAACAGAATAAATTATTTGATTGAGAACAGATACATATAAGACAAGTTTGCCTTTACAAAAAAATAAAAAAAATGAAAGTACAATTATAATTAGCAAAAATAATTAAACAT
>NW_021849384.1:809-2434 GCF_003651465.1 Formica exsecta | reverse complement strand
TCGCGGCGAAGAGATCACGGTTCGTCTGCACGTGCGGCGAAGACAGTAGAAAGGCGCGCGATGCTTGTAGTGAACGGGTCGAATGCGAGAAACGCGCCCGTCGTCGCTATCGCGTCGCCCCTAGACGCGAAAAAGAGAAAGAAAAAGGGAGGAAGGTTAACCGTCGCCAACGCGGTTTTCCTGCGCTCTTTGGGCTTTGTCGTACCGAGAACCGTTTCTCCGTAAAAAGCGGAATGTGCGACATTCTAAGCGTCGGCGGGGAGCTGATCTTCGACGATCGTATCGTCAAGATCGAAACTCACACGTACAATCCTTATACTAATACTACATTCGGGAATAGCGACGAAATACGAATTCCTATACAACAGCAAGATCTGTACAAATTACCATGCGATAGTTTTCTCTACCTCGAAGGTAGACTCGAGTCGAAGGAGTCACCGAGTGCGCGGGAGGAAATCGCGTCGGAGGCTGGTGAACAATTGCGCGGCATTTATGTTCGAGGAGATTCGATACGAGCTCGACGATGAGGAGATCGATTGAAGCAGAAACGTTGCGATAACGAGCACGATCAAGAATTACGCGTCGCTAACAGTCGAAAAAGGCAAAATATTAAAGAACGCCAGATGGGATTCATCGGCGGTAACTCATTCGTCGATCAACGATTTCAACTTTTGCGTACTTATCAACGTGTTATTAGGTATTTGGGAGGATTACAAACGTGTCGTGATCAATGCGCGACACGAACTTATTCTGATACGAGCGCATAACGATAACAATTGTATCATATCGCCTTATTCTGATACGAGCGCGTAACGATAACAATTGTATCATATCGCGCGAAACACAAGAGCCTAAAATCGTTTTGTTAAAGATATAGTGGCGAATGCCTTTGTTCAGGAAATATCGCTACCTTTTCTCAATCTTTGCACCGGCATCTCACTTACTCTAGTCCTTCTCTCTAGCATTCTCTCTCTCTTCCTTTTTCCTCTTGTACGCGGCCGTGACCCAATCCCGCAGCCTGTCCTATCAATCTAACTAGTCTCGCGCAATGTTATCACCCAATCATAAGCACGCTCTCAGGACCTTATCCGCGCTCCTGCGTCGATATCGACCCTTCCGGAAATCCTCGATCATTCTGTGAGTACCGGTCTATCGTGACGCACGTTGCCTTTAGAACAGTTTTCGCTCTCTGAATATTCGGTTTAGATTCTCGTGGCTCTGCTCAAGTGAACTCTAATACGGTTGTCTCAAACGGTCATTGTCATCTCCCGGAAATTAACAGCATCAAATTTAAGAATCATACGCGCGTGAAGTGTGCGCTATCCCTTCTCGGGACACCGGGGACTTGTACGCAGTTATCGTACGAAGCACGCGGTACGTCGTAGAGCGACGTAACATTCTCTTGCAACCTCTCTCGAATTCCTCGGCGGATTTCGCGGTCGTTCTCAATTACAAACTATAGAATTATTGCATAAGATCCTAGACTAATAAGATTTAGTGTAATTATTAGAATAAAGCGAGATATCATCGCTAGAAGAATTGTGAAGTGCGGCTCATATTTCTTTGTGTGTGTGACTCATTGACTGTTCTGCCCGACACCCCCGAAACCAGACATTTCTCGGGTT
>NW_021849384.1:0-122 GCF_003651465.1 Formica exsecta | reverse complement strand
ACGAAGGACACGTGAATTACGGGTCGATGAAAAGACTCGTTCGGGACGCCGTATGCCGAGAATTTAGCCCCGATTTGACGATAAGAATCTACGTCAAAGGTCACGAGAAGAAAAAATGGCTG
>NW_021849383.1:0-766 GCF_003651465.1 Formica exsecta | reverse complement strand
ATATATTACATTTACATAAATGGGAATGTATAATTGCTTATCAATGAAAAAGAATATAAAATAACTGTTACACACAAAAAATTTTGTTAAAATCAGCTTTCGCTGGAGACACTATAAATAACGTCTAATATAGAAATGAGTAAATTTTGATTTCATGAGTAAAATTCTGATTTCAAAATTTATTTACTCTGTTTATTAACTCTGCATTTTTTGATATAATATTTCATGTTACATCAATTATATTTTTCACATTACGCAACTGTATTAAATTATCGTTACCGAACAAATTTTATTAAATTATCCTTGTAGCCTGTATTGGGTGCTTTCCATTAACGACACAATGCGACACAGAGTATCATTCTATCTTCTTTCAATACCAGTTAACAACAAAGGTAAAATGATACTCTGTGTCGCACTGTGTCGTTAATGGAAAGCACTCATTATGGCAAAGAATATAAGAACGCACACTAATATTATGTGACAAAACATGATTAAAAAATATTTTCTACAAAAATAATCAACTTACTGAAAATCTTCCTTTGAGACAACATTGTCTAACTTTTCGTGCAGGCGCCTAACATGAAAATTTTTAAATATATTATTTGCATTCAAAGACATATATATATACACGTATAACTGCATGTTCCAAATATGTGTGCCATGGATACGTACCTTATTTCTTGATCTCGTGATTTATTTTCATCGCTTTGATCAGATTTATTTTTTTTCTGAGTGAATGTAAGTAGATATTAATCGAGTAGACTCC
>NW_021849382.1:0-853 GCF_003651465.1 Formica exsecta | reverse complement strand
TGTGTATCCCCACCATTACGGAATCGTGTTGCTCGCGTCTCAATTCTGGCATCACTGCTTGTACCGCCGGAACAAGTGTTACCATGCATCCTGCTGCCGGTCTCAGGCCGGTGGTTTCAGGTCACGTGACCGCCCTCCGCAAATCGCGAGATGCCACGTCATCACGACGTTGTCGAGTCGCCCGCTGGGGCGACGCGACAGCCGCTGCGCACGAAACCGTAGCCACGAATATGGCAGTAATACGTAAGGCCTTGCCTTACACTATGTAGAGATTAAAAATATAAAAAATGTTAGAAAAATATTCAAGAAATTTTTTTCAGTATAAACATTATGTATGATTCGTGTTATACTTTAAATTATACAACAAATAATCGTAACTAAAATAAAAAAAGAGAGAGAATATAGTTAATATGTTACCTGGTTTATTAGTCAAATTTGAAAGTATCCTATCCTTTTCCTTGGATTGGCTTTGTCGGGAATGCACACTTGTGGCTTGTGTTTCAATAAACTCATTAACAGAATTAAAATCCGTTGTAAATAACTGTTCTATAGACATATTAAGTAAGTCTTTATCGTCACATTTTTCATCTAAAAACAAATAATTTTTTTATTGTATTTCAATATTCAATGTAGTATACTTCAATGTCACATCAAATTTTAATATTAATTAGCAACAATATATAGACACTATTTTTATTATTTTAAACACACAGTAATTTTTAATATCAAACCTATTATGCAATAATATCGCAAAACATTTATAATATAAATAGAATTTCTATTTAAATCAAACACTTATTAACCAATAATATACAGGGTGTCCCAGAATTCGCGGACACGGAATGCACAGCGT
>NW_021849381.1:0-7039 GCF_003651465.1 Formica exsecta | reverse complement strand
CGAAGTTCCTGATGGACTTCCTTTTCCTCAGTTGTAGTTGTTGACAGTTTGACGGAGTTTCCTTTACTGTCTCTCGTTCTGTCGATTCCACGGAAATTTTTTTCCTCGTGGTTGTGGACCTCCGGTGTCGACGATCTTGTTAGAGCTGGCGTATCCCACCGCTGCCACCAATTAATGTTGTGCCTCTAGCCGCTAAGGAAGAGGTCTTTAGGGATTTATACGCCCAAAGGATTAGGATCCACGCTCGAAATAAGACACTCCCGGACGTTAGGTATAAATTAATATATTTCACAGGTTTTGGTACACTTTTACTTATTCGCGATTATAATAGTCGGACGCGATGTAAGGTATATCGATACTGTTGATATGAGCGAGCGAGTAGTGAGCGATGTTAATGAGCTATATTACTGAGCTATATTACTGAGCTATATTACTGAGCTATATTACTGAGCTATATTACTGAGCTATATTACTGAGCTATATTACTGAGCTATATTACTGAGCTATATTACTGAGCTATATTACTGAGCTATATTACTGAGCTATATTACTGAGCTATATTACTGAGCTATATTACTGAGCTATATTACTGAGCTATATTACTGAGCTATATTACTGAGCTATATTACTGAGCTATATTACTGAGCTATATTACTGAGCTATATTACTGAGCTATATTACTGAGCTATATTACTGAGCTATATTACTGAGCTATATTACTGAGCTATATTACTGAGCTATATTACTGAGCTATATTACTGAGCTATATTACTGAGCTATATTACTGAGCTATATTACTGAGCTATATTACTGAGCTATATTACTGAGCTATATTACTGAGCTATATTACTGAGCTATATTACTGAGCTATATTACTGAGCTATATTACTGAGCTATATTACTGAGCTATATTACTGAGCTATATTACTGAGCTATATTACTGAGCTATATTACTGAGCTATATTACTGAGCTATATTACTGAGCTATATTACTGAGCTATATTACTGAGCTATATTACTGAGCTATATTACTGAGCTATATTACTGAGCTATATTACTGAGCTATATTACTGAGCTATATTACTGAGCTATATTACTGAGCTATATTACTGAGCTATATTACTGAGCTATATTACTGAGCTATATTACTGAGCTATATTACTGAGCTATATTACTGAGCTATATTACTGAGCTATATTACTGAGCTATATTACTGAGCTATATTACTGAGCTATATTACTGAGCTATATTACTGAGCTATATTACTGAGCTATATTACTGAGCTATATTACTGAGCTATATTACTGAGCTATATTACTGAGCTATATTACTGAGCTATATTACTGAGCTATATTACTGAGCTATATTACTGAGCTATATTACTGAGCTATATTACTGAGCTATATTACTGAGCTATATTACTGAGCTATATTACTGAGCTATATTACTGAGCTATATTACTGAGCTATATTACTGAGCTATATTACTGAGCTATATTACTGAGCTATATTACTGAGCTATATTACTGAGCTATATTACTGAGCTATATTACTGAGCTATATTACTGAGCTATATTACTGAGCTATATTACTGAGCTATATTACTGAGCTATATTACTGAGCTATATTACTGAGCTATATTACTGAGCTATATTACTGAGCTATATTACTGAGCTATATTACTGAGCTATATTACTGAGCTATATTACTGAGCTATATTACTGAGCTATATTACTGAGCTATATTACTGAGCTATATTACTGAGCTATATTACTGAGCTATATTACTGAGCTATATTACTGAGCTATATTACTGAGCTATATTACTGAGCTATATTACTGAGCTATATTACTGAGCTATATTACTGAGCTATATTACTGAGCTATATTACTGAGCTATATTACTGAGCTATATTACTGAGCTATATTACTGAGCTATATTACTGAGCTATATTACTGAGCTATATTACTGAGCTATATTACTGAGCTATATTACTGAGCTATATTACTGAGCTATATTACTGAGCTATATTACTGAGCTATATTACTGAGCTATATTACTGAGCTATATTACTGAGCTATATTACTGAGCTATATTACTGAGCTATATTACTGAGCTATATTACTGAGCTATATTACTGAGCTATATTACTGAGCTATATTACTGAGCTATATTACTGAGCTATATTACTGAGCTATATTACTGAGCTATATTACTGAGCTATATTACTGAGCTATATTACTGAGCTATATTACTGAGCTATATTACTGAGCTATATTACTGAGCTATATTACTGAGCTATATTACTGAGCTATATTACTGAGCTATATTACTGAGCTATATTACTGAGCTATATTACTGAGCTATATTACTGAGCTATATTACTGAGCTATATTACTGAGCTATATTACTGAGCTATATTACTGAGCTATATTACTGAGCTATATTACTGAGCTATATTACTGAGCTATATTACTGAGCTATATTACTGAGCTATATTACTGAGCTATATTACTGAGCTATATTACTGAGCTATATTACTGAGCTATATTACTGAGCTATATTACTGAGCTATATTACTGAGCTATATTACTGAGCTATATTACTGAGCTATATTACTGAGCTATATTACTGAGCTATATTACTGAGCTATATTACTGAGCTATATTACTGAGCTATATTACTGAGCTATATTACTGAGCTATATTACTGAGCTATATTACTGAGCTATATTACTGAGCTATATTACTGAGCTATATTACTGAGCTATATTACTGAGCTATATTACTGAGCTATATTACTGAGCTATATTACTGAGCTATATTACTGAGCTATATTACTGAGCTATATTACTGAGCTATATTACTGAGCTATATTACTGAGCTATATTACTGAGCTATATTACTGAGCTATATTACTGAGCTATATTACTGAGCTATATTACTGAGCTATATTACTGAGCTATATTACTGAGCTATATTACTGAGCTATATTACTGAGCTATATTACTGAGCTATATTACTGAGCTATATTACTGAGCTATATTACTGAGCTATATTACTGAGCTATATTACTGAGCTATATTACTGAGCTATATTACTGAGCTATATTACTGAGCTATATTACTGAGCTATATTACTGAGCTATATTACTGAGCTATATTACTGAGCTATATTACTGAGCTATATTACTGAGCTATATTACTGAGCTATATTACTGAGCTATATTACTGAGCTATATTACTGAGCTATATTACTGAGCTATATTACTGAGCTATATTACTGAGCTATATTACTGAGCTATATTACTGAGCTATATTACTGAGCTATATTACTGAGCTATATTACTGAGCTATATTACTGAGCTATATTACTGAGCTATATTACTGAGCTATATTACTGAGCTATATTACTGAGCTATATTACTGAGCTATATTACTGAGCTATATTACTGAGCTATATTACTGAGCTATATTACTGAGCTATATTACTGAGCTATATTACTGAGCTATATTACTGAGCTATATTACTGAGCTATATTACTGAGCTATATTACTGAGCTATATTACTGAGCTATATTACTGAGCTATATTACTGAGCTATATTACTGAGCTATATTACTGAGCTATATTACTGAGCTATATTACTGAGCTATATTACTGAGCTATATTACTGAGCTATATTACTGAGCTATATTACTGAGCTATATTACTGAGCTATATTACTGAGCTATATTACTGAGCTATATTACTGAGTGTGTGTTAAAAAATATATGCCAGAGGCGTGTTGTGCCTCTAGCCGCTAAGGAAGAGGTCTTTAGGGATTTATACGCCCAAAGGATTAGGATCCACGCTCGAAATAAGACACTCCCGGACGTTAGGTATAAATTAATATATTTCACAGGTTTTGGTACACTTTTACTTATTCGCGATTATAATAGTCGGGCGCGATGTACGGTATATCGATACTGTTGATATGAGCGAGCGAGTGAACGAGTAGTGAGCGATGTTAATGAGCTATATTACTGAGCTAGCGTCGGTGCATCTCGCGCTCAATATATATTAATTAATTAGGTCGTTGATTAGGGAGGAGTGTGGTGTCCCTGACCGGAGCATGTCTCGTGCTCCGCTCGTCAGCTGTCTCGTCAACTGCTTACTCAGCTTCCGAGAACTTGACCGTGACTTCCTTCTCTTTAGTCACGTATCTTACTTTTATTTTATTAATAATCTTTTATTACTTTTATTCTTTCTTAATTATCTTTCCTTGATCTCTTTTCTAATTTTAATGCATTGCTTTACTCAGCTCTTTCTTAATCTTTTCTGTTTAACTTTATTGTTTTATCTTTTAGTATATTGAGAAATTGGTCGGGTTACGACATCCCTCCCCCTTTGGAAAAAGAAAATTAACTATACGTGAATTTTCGTTTACATATCTTTCGCTATACATTTTTCGCATTTTACAATTGTTTTTTATATCTACTTTATTTTAGCATCGCAGTATTAATTATCGTGGTGTCGGTTTCTATCTCTACTGTTACCTTTGATTCGCTTGCGGTGCCGTAGATGTGCTCTTGAATTATTTTCGGTTTGCACATCGGATTTATATTAGTTTCTGGTAGTTTTTTCTTTTCTGTCTTATATTTTAAATGTTGTGTACGTAATAATCGTAATACTTTTTCACTACGCGGGATTACTTCCTCTTTATTTGGCGTTCGTATTACGTTAATTTCTTCTGTTTCACTTCGTTCGATTTCCTCTACACTTACTTGCGGCATTAACATTTCGATTATGTTATCCGTTGTATTTAGAATGCTTGCTGCACATATGTAATTCGTAGGTTCTACTAGGCAATTACCTATAAATATTCCTGGTATTGTTTCTTCTGCCTTTATCACGCCTATCGTGTTCTTATCAGTAGCGACCTGTATTATAGTTTCGCTACGTGGTTTCAATGTCACTTTTAGATAGGGATAAAGCTTTAAGATATGCTGTCCTACCTTTAATTGCTTTGTTTTATAATTGCAAGTGGCTTGATGTTTTCGTAGGAAATCAACGCCTAGTATTCCGTCATATTCTATCGGAAAGTCATCCTTAACAACGTACATAGTATGCTTGATTCGGCGCTTTTCCAGAGTTATTGTCGCCTTAAATTTTCCAATTGTACATATTTTATGTCCCGTTACGCCGGTGAGCGTTATCTTTTCTTCTTTTATTAACGTTTCGCCTTTTAAATGTTTCACTTTAATTAGTGATATTGCGGCTCCTGTATCGAATAGCAAATTTATTTTTTCGCGTTTCGCTTCTCGCATTGGTAATGTGACAAGGTCCAATCCTGTCTGTATATGCGGCGTATTTTTAAAGTGTGATACTTGATATTCAATTGCAGGTCGGTGCGATTTTCTTTCGTTCCTTTCCTCCTCATCGCTACTTTGCGCGGAGTTAAATTTCTTTTTTCCTTGCTCGCTATTCTTGCGGTTTTTATTTTCCGGTCGCGAATTATATTGTTTGGTTCGGCTCGATTGATCTCTATTGGGTCGTCCGTGTAATAACCAACATTCTTCGCGATCGTGTCCGGATTTTTTGCAATAATTGCAATATTTATTTATCGTATTTACGCGGGGTTGTCTATCGGGTTTCGGCAATGAAAATCGATTCGCGTATCGGCTAGTTCGACAATCTCGACCGTAATGCCCGGTTTTTCCGCATTTTTGACATTTTACATTCGTTTGATTTTCCTGTTTATAGGTCGGTGTAAAATTGATTTTGCTTCGCGTGCCGGTCGCGGACGGTCCTTTAACCTTTTCTTCCGCGCTGGCCGCTGCTATTGCTTCTTGCAACGTAGCATATCCTCGCGATTGAACAATTGTTTTAATTTCGTCTTGCAATCCTATTTGGAAATTTTCTAAGGCTTGTTGCTGTATTATTTCCATGATTGCGCGTTTATTATCTACTGTATGATGACGTCCTTCCATCATCGATTCGTATAGCTCCATGGCTAGTTTGTCGGCTCTAAGTCCGTAAGTTCGCGCGCTTTCTCCGTTCTTCTGTTTTAGCGTGTTAAATTCAATTTGTAGATGGGTCGTACTCTTTTTGCTTGCGTAACAGACCTCTAATTCTTGTTTCAACTGTGCGAAATCTTGAATTTTACGCGTTTGAAAGTCTAGCATCGCTCTGCCTTTTAATTTCGTGCATAATACTGCTCCTAATAGCGTTACTTCGTCTAATGGGTCAATATGTTCTACTGCATATGTAGTCGCGCTCAAAAATTCTTGCAATTTATTTGGCGATCCGTCGAATTCCGGAATCATTCCGCGAGCCTCTTTTAATGGTAAAAATCCGCGTCCTCTTCGATGTCGTACATCTTCGGGTGTGGACTCGTACGCGGTTTCGGTTCTTTCTCCCGGCGGAGTTCTATGCTCATTGTTTTGTCGGGGTTGCGATCCTCTCATTTTTAAATCGTATATCTCGGCATGCATACTTCTAATTTCCCGTCTCATTTCCCGCAATATGTCCCTAAGGTCGTCGGCTGCTTCGTCCGTTTCTTTCTGCGGTTTGTATTGAGCTTGCGCGTTTGATTGTGTCGTTTGCTTCTTTGCTTCTTCTTGTAATCGCTTAATTCCCTCATCGATATCTTCCGATGTGATGGGTTGCGATGCGGAAGCGTTTGAATTATCGAGTACGATTTCGACATCAATATCTAGTTCTATATTATTCGCTATTAAACTGTTGTCTAATTCGCCGAATGAAAATTCGCGTTCGATTACAACGTTTGCTCCGAGTTCTGGTTCGGACAAATTCTCGCTTGAATTTAATTCATTTAGATTTCTTCGTACGTTATCGCGTATATCCCGGAGTGCTTCTACTGCTACTCTTATAGGGCTTACTGCGCTATTTCTAATGGCTCTATTCGCTGGTTCGCTAAATAGCCACGATTTATTCGCTACGCTTTTTTGTGGCGCGTTTCGGTTTTCCGACATTCACGCTTTTACAAATTTTGAATTGTTCGATTTACAATAATACGATGAGCAGCATTGTCTCTCGT
>NW_021849380.1:5587-5735 GCF_003651465.1 Formica exsecta | reverse complement strand
ACTCATTACGTGCTCGATCGTCCGCAAGCCGGAGATACCGCCCGCGAGCGACTCAGTACGTTCTCGTTCGTCCTTGAGCCGGAGGTACTACCCGCGACGGGACTTTGTCGATTTTCGATTTTTTGTACACCGGAGGTACCGCCCGCGA
>NW_021849380.1:0-116 GCF_003651465.1 Formica exsecta | reverse complement strand
TACGTGCTCGATCGTCCGTAAGCCGGAGGTACCGCCCGCAACGGGACTTTGACAATTCTTAACTTTTCGTTCACCGCAGGTACCGCCCGCGAGCGACTCATTACGTGCTCGATCGT
>NW_021849379.1:0-1126 GCF_003651465.1 Formica exsecta | reverse complement strand
GCAGACAGCCAGCAATCTTAGCACATGTTTGTGTCGGAAGCGATTTATAAGCCTGGCCTCTTCTAAAAACTTTTTTTTCTCTTTCGAGGACGCATTTTTATGGCAGCGGGTATCTATATGCCCGGTCTTTCTAAATTTTTTACTTTTCCTTGAAACACCTACAAAATATTTGAAATAAATTTAAATTTATACTTCATTAAAAAATATATAGTTTAACGTCACAAGTCTTCACATTATTTCATTTCGTATCAAATAATTTAACGAAAAATACATAGTAGAGTGCATGTGTATGTTATTTCACAAAAATTTTGCATTATTCATAATCTCTTATAAAAAAATATTTATGTAATTATTTTTATCGAGAAATGCGTATCTATTTCAATTTTTGTACATCTAGATATTAATAGCGTATAACATTGCATCGAAAAAATAAGTTTTTATCATTCCGAATGCGCCGCTGCCTAAAAGTTTTCCTAATCTGATTTCCTCACGTTTGATTTTGGTCAGTACATAATTATCCGAATTAAATTCCGACATGGGACTGTATAACGTATTGAATTGAACGTTACCGTTAGGTATCTCATGTATAATCGCTAATTCGATGTCGGTCATTATCGGAAGGAAAACATGCTCGTTATCTTCTTTGCGTTGTCGGTATACTGTTATAAGATTAAATATACTTATCTAATAGCATGCATTGCAAAATTTACATCGCCTTTTCAACAAGTAAATTTATTTTTCTTAGAAAACCTATATATGTATATTACAATGCATTAGATATAATCTCTTTTTGCAATTAAAGACTTAAATGTGTTTCAAATATACTTACAACAGTAAAAGTAGCAGACGCAGATTACAGTAATTATAGCGACAAGGTTTAAGATGAATGGTAGGTAATATTGCATTATTAATGTTCCAGGAGTGCTCGAAATATTACCTTTGTTACGTAAAAATTTATTCTTAATATCTTCATTTTATTTAAAAACTTTCTTTTACTTATAAATTTATTATTAAAAATTACTAAGTTTTTAAATTTTGTAAGCATTTCTATTCTCAAATAAACATATGATGTTATAATATCTTCATTTGCTTACTTGTCAGTGTTGAAAAAATAACTCTTCCATCA
>NW_021849378.1:0-210 GCF_003651465.1 Formica exsecta | reverse complement strand
AAACATTTTTTTCGAAAATGCTTAGTTTTTCAGATATTTCATCGTCCCGGTACTTTTTATACACCCTGTATATATATATACATCTGAAATATCTGAAAAACTAAGCATTTTCGAAAAAAATGTTTCAAATAAAAGTTGTAGGGTTTAAAAACATCTATTTATTAGAATCAAGTAAACTCCGAGTAAAAAGGCAAAAGAGCCACGCGCAGT
>NW_021849377.1:34458-42769 GCF_003651465.1 Formica exsecta | reverse complement strand
ATGTCAATTAGTGACAATAATTTTTTTGCACATTTGCTTTTACAAGTATATTAACACACAACTAGCGTTTATACATGCAGACGAAAGCTTATTTTTTTTTGTTTTTAAATCTGATAGCAAAGAAAGCATTCTTTCTGGGTCGGCATTTAAATTTGGAAATTGCAAGTGTGATGTCAATTAGTGACAACAATTTTTTACACACTTGCTTTGCAAGTGTGATGTCAATTAGTGACAACAATTTTTTACACACTTGCTTTGCAAGTGTGATGTCAATTAGTGACAACAATTTTTTACACACTTGCTTTGCAAGTGTGATGTCAATTAGTGACAACAATTTTTTACACACTTGCTTTGCAAGTGTGATGTCAATTAGTGACAACAATTTTTTTGCACATTTGCTTTTACAAGTATGATGTCTATTACAGACAAAATTTGTTTTACGAACATATCATAACGCGAGAAAAGCTCTTTATTGTATTATATAAATAATAATGCCATAAATAATACTATTTATTTTATTTTAAACGTTATTATTGCATATTAGTAACCGAAGTACTAGCAATATCATTATCAGCAGCATATAGTGTTAAACTGCTCTTTTTCTTAGGACAAATAGAATATAATTTGTCTGACGACATGAGAGACAAATGGTTTTCATTTATCTCCATATCTAAAACTGTTTCTTTTCTTGCTTTTAATGCTGATTTTAACACACAACTAGCGTTTATACATGCAGACGAAAGCTTATTTCTTTTTTTTTTGTTTTTAAATCTGATAGCAAAGAAAACATTCTTTCTGGGTCGGCATTTGAATTTGGAAGTGATCTAACAGCATTTAAAAGAGACTTCATATTGGGATATGTACGTTTTAAAATTTCTTTCCACATTTCATCAAAGTTTAATTTTGAAAGATGTTCTTTTTCTGCTGTTGTAAAATCTAGATGTAAAGTATGCCACTCTTTTTTTAAAGCATTTTCGTCAAAGCCACCGAGGGTTTGAGCAATAAAAGAAACATCATTAAATGATGTTTCTCTGTCAATACTACATAATGCTGTGTTGAATTGGAAAACTGTTAATTTACATAAAAATTTATCTTTAATGGGCAATCTTTTACTAATTTCCTCGGCAGCAGTCACGTAAAATTGCAGACAATTATCTCGAACATTTCCAATTATGTCTGCGTGTCCTTTTTTCATTAAACTTTCGAGATATTCTTCACATTCATATCCTAAATTTATATCATTTAAAGATTTATGGTTTTCTTTTTCAGAAAATTTAAAATTATTACATACATTTTTTACAAGCTCTGGTTTCAAAAAATGTTTGGAAATTCTTATTAAAAGTTCCAATGACTTTGGCTGCAACAAGTGAACTCTTGTTTCCACAGCTTGAAAAAATGCATTAAAAGAATTAAAAAAATTTAAAATATGCTTTAAAAATAACAAATATGCTTTTACATCCGGATTTTCCATCACAGATAATAAATTGTCTCCTGATTTAGTTTTTTCACTTATAACCATTTCAGTCAAAAAAAGCTTCGTAGTATCTCAAAAATCAAAAGGTCTCACAACACATGAATGGTGAGATAGCCATCGTGTAGTAGATAATTTTAAAATTTTACGGTTTGTTTCCTGAAAACATTCAGTAAATTTTTCATAAATAGCAGCACGCTTAGGATTACTATTAATATAATTTGCTATCTTTTTTAAAAACTCCTCAATTAGTGACAACAATTTTTTTGCACATTTGCTTTTACAAGTATGATGTCTATTACAGACAAAATTTGTTTTACGAACATATCATAACGCGAGAAAAGCTCTTTATTGTATTATATAAATAATAATGCCATAAATAATACTATTTATTTTATTTTAAACGTTGCATATTAGTAACCGAAGTACTAGCAATATCATTATCAGCAGCATATAGTGTTAAACTGCTCTTTTTCTTAGGACAAATAGAATATAATTTGTCTGACGACATGAGAGACAAATGGTTTTCATTTATCTCCATATCTAAAACTGTTTCTTTTCTTGCTTTTAATGCTGATTTTAACACACAACTAGCGTTTATACATGCAGACGAAAGCTTATTTCTTTTTTTTTTGTTTTTAAATCTGATAGCAAAGAAAACATTCTTTCTGGGTCGGCATTTGAATTTGGAAGTGATCTAACAGCATTCATAAGAGACTTCATATTGGGATATGTACGTTTTAAAATTTCTTTCCACATTTCATCAAAGTTTAATTTTGAAAGATGTTCTTTTTCTGCTGTTGTAAAATCTAGATGTAAAGTATGCCACTCTTTTTTTAAAGCATTTTCGTCAAAGCCACTGAGGGTTTGAGCAATAAAAGAAACATTATTAAATGATGTTTCTCTGTCAATACTACATAATGCTGTGTTGAATTGGAAAACTGTTAATTTACATAAAAATTTATCTTTAATGGGCAATCTTTTACTAATTTCCTCGGCAGCAGTCACGTAAAATTGCAGACAATTATCTCGAACATTTCCAATTATGTCTGCGTGTCCTTTTTTCATTAAACTTTCGAGATATTCTTCACATTCATATCTTAAATTTATATCATTTAAAGATTTATGGTTTTCTTTTTCAGAAAATTTAAAATCATTACATACATTTTTTACAAGCTCTGGTTTCAAAAAATGTTTGGAAATTCTTATTAAAAGTTCCAATGACTTTGGCTGCAACAAGTGAACTCTTGTTTCCACAGCTTGAAAAAATGCATTAAAAGAATTTAAAAAATTTAAAATATGCTTTAAAAATAACAAATATGCTTTTACATCCGGATTTTCCATCACAGATAATAAATTGTCTCCTGATTTAGTTTTTTCACTTATAACCATTTCAGTCAAAAAAAGCTTCGTAGTATCTCAAAAATCAAAAGGTCTCACAACACATGAATGGTGAGATAGCCATCGTGTAGTAGATAATTTTAAAATTTTACGGTTTGTTTCCTGAAAACATTCAGTAAATTCTTCATAAATAGCAGCACGCTTAGGACTACTATTAATATAATTTGCTATCTTTTTTAAAAACTCCTCGCAATATTCCGGTATTTTAGCACATGCAGCATGTGCAGCTAATGCCGCGGAATGGCATGGACATGGAAATGTTAATAAATTTGTACAAAATTCTTCTAACTTTTTTTTAAATGAGAGATGTTTATCTGTCATGACAGATGCATTGTCGCATAACAAGGCAACAATATTTCCAAATGGAATGTTTAATTTCACATTTAAATGCATTAAATAATTTTTCCGCGCTACTATTTTTTGCGTCAATATTAATTAATTTAATTAATTGCGTGCGAATATCTAATGTTTCAGGATCAACATACCGTACAAGAAACGTCATCCATTTTTTATTACAAATATCAGATGTTTCATCAATAAAAATGGAAAATTTAGTATTTTGAATGCTATTGACCACACGGTTCGTCTCGACCGGACACAATACATTCGAAGTAATATTTTTACATTTTGTTTGACCCATACTCATACTTTTTAATACGTTAGGATCTTTTCCTATTTGTTGAAAAAAGTTAAGGATATCTTTTGCCGTTTGATGCAAAATATTCTTATCAGCAATTAATGCGGCATATCGAATTTCTGCTGATTTTTTCCGGTCTTCAAACGGCAAAAGTGAGTCATCCATCATGTTGATATTTTCATCCATGTTCATTGTTTCTGTCTTCTTTTCTTTACATATTTTTATATGTGCTTCGGATTCTGCGTGACGATAAATGTGAGATAAATCACCAATCATAGATTTATTACAAAATGAGCAAAAAAATGTATTAATGCCATCTGATATTTCACGTAACCATGGCTGAAATAATTCGATCTCTAGCCATTGTGCTTTAAATTTATATTTATATTTTGATATATTTTTATGTGAACTTATATCAATATTATCTAATAAAGTATTTTCTTTAATATTATTTTTGTGACACGCAGAATTCGCATGTTTTAAAATATGTGTGTTGCACGAAATATTTTTATTACATAGGATGCAATGATAAAAACCATCATCAGAAGATGCTTTACGTATCCAACATTTAATTCTATCATCACTAAGCCAAGCTTCTGAAAAGCTTCGCTTAGATTTTTTTCTTAATTCATCACACATTTTTATAACAAAAAGTAGATAGAAACAAAGAATGAAAGAAGAATGAATAAAAGGAAAGACAAATAATAAAAAAATAAACAGAAATAAGATAGAAATATAGAAATAAATATAGATATTTGAAATAATCGGGACTTACAATCACAATTGCTTCAACTTCTTGGGTTATTGTCACTAATTGACATCACATTTGCAAAAGCAAGTGTGTAAAAATATTATTGTCACTAATTGACATCACATTTGCAAAAGCAAGTGTGTAAAAATATTATTGTCACTAATTGACATCACATTTGCAAAAGCAAGTGTGTAAAAATATTATTGTCACTAATTGACATCACATTTGCAAAAGCAAGTGTGTAAAAATATTATTGTCACTAATTGACATCACATTTGCAAAAGCAAGTGTGTAAAAATATTATTGTCACTAATTGACATTACATTTGCAAAAGCAAGTGTGTAAAAATATTATTGTCACTAATTGACATTACATTTGCAAAAGCAAGTGTGTAAAAATATTATTGTCACTAATTGACATTACATTTGCAAAAGCAAGTGTGTAAAAATATTATTGTCACTAATTGACATTACATTTGCAAAAGCAAGTGTGTAAAAATATTATTGTCACTAATTGACATTACATTTGCAAAAGCAAGTGTGTAAAAAAATTATTGTCACTAATTGACATCACATTTGCAAAAGCAAGTGTGCAAAAAATATTCTATAAATGACAGATACAATAGAGCATATTATATATTATAATGTGGTATGATATGGCTACAGGCGAAGATCCACGTTAAAAAAATCTTACGCGCCATTGGTGGTACCTCATATAGGTAGTGTGGAAAATCATCATTCAGTATCGTTTGACAACGACACAAACGTATAAATGTGGTCCGTATATACGTTTGTGTATTGTAATGATATTGTAAATATGTATGTATAGAAACTAAAGTTAAATATTATTATATGACATATTTTTTAAATATTTAAAATTTCTTATAGTACTTCTCATTATTTTTAATCATTTGTCGGAAAATCGATACATTTTTCGTACAATAAAATGTATGATTTTTCCTTTTGTTATTTCCACACGGATATTCCTTCTTTCAAATCATCGATTTAAAATGCATTTTTACGTGGATTAAAAACTTTAAGTAATTTATATACGTATCTTAATCATAAATATATTATATAATAGATATATAATAAATAATATATCTCATACGAAAAGGCTGAAAAAAACATTTAAGGCATAGTAAGAAGCGACAATCGAGAAGCGACCAAGCGACGTGTGACGTGTACCGCCCGGTCTTCGTGCCGGCTCGATAAGAAGGAGAGAGACAGAAAACAGTATATCTGTCCTCTTCTGCTATCCGAAGCCAGCCGAAGCGCCGAGTTCACACGTACGCGGTTTGCGCTTGTTGCGTCATCCCCTCCACGCTAGCAACACGCGGTTGCGTGTTGCTAGCGTGGCCATTCTGGCATCACTGCACGGAATCAGGCCGAAATGTGCAAGTAAATCCCAGCACTGCTCTACTGAATCTATAATTAAATATTTTTTGATCATAAGTCAGGTTACGTCCAGGGTATGGCTTCATAATGTTCGATTTCAATGGAAAAGCGTCGTCAGCTACAATCACATATGGTAAAAATACATTTCCTCCAGGCAGGGGATGTGGCGTTGGTAAATTTAGTGCACCAGAAGAAAGATGTTGGAAGAAGACACTTTTTTGAAACACAGAAGAGTCATGCATGCGTCCATTCCGACCAATGTCCACAAATAAAAATTGATAGTTTGCATTTACAAGGGTAAGCAAAATGATACTGTTTGTGTTTTTATAATTGCGGTAGAAAGATCCATCAGCTCTTGGTGGTCTGAAATTTATATGTTTGCCATCCAGAGCTCCTATGCAATGAGAAAATTGCCACTGTGCATGAAATTGTCCTGCGGAAGCTTCCCACTCTGAAAAGGTTGAAGGGCATATCAATACCTTCCTTTCTAACACGATCACAATTGCTTTTAGAGTTTTAATTATTAAGCGCGATAGTAGCTGCAAGCCTATTGCGTGGGATAATTGCTTCTCTCATGACAGTGTCTGGCTTTTGTATAAGCAGTGTAATTGCAACTAACAATTCTTCCAGAACTTCTTCATCCATCCGCGTGCAATTCCGGAATGACCTTGGATCCTCAGGCCTATCTAAAATAAAAAAAATGTTTAAATATAAAACTGCTGTGTATTCCATTTTTCGTTTTCTGAGGTTAATTTCAGTCGCATTTTCAATTATATCATGCAAAAAAAAAGTTATTACATACCCTAGTTCTTCAAACAACATATTAAGAACTCCACGATTATTCTCCGTTCTTCTCGCCAACCATTTTTTCGTCCAAAATCTTCTTTGTCGTGTTTCATGACGCTTTCTTTCCACTTCTAAAATTAACAAAAGAGAAACTGCTCCTAAACTTTTCCTGCGCACAGCGTCCATTTTATAACAATTTTAGAAGCAGCGCACAAATTATCGTCAATTCCATCCGCTAAGCTAGCTTCGCTCCGTGTGAAGCGAAAACCTGCAGCGCGCTCAGCTTAACTTCACGCAATGTAGAGCGCAGGGCAGCACGCAGCAAATCACGCATACTATCCAATTTGCATCGTGGGAAACGGGCTTATAACAGAGGCGCGATCACCTTTGAAGCTCTGAAAAGGCAATTAGAGAAACATGATGGTCTGCTAGAAAATCTTTCAATCAGGTTAGATGAAAAATTATAAGATATATGTATAAATATATAATTACATAAGATATATAATTAAGTTAAAAAAAGAGAAGCGTTTAACTTTTTTATTTTTATTTAATTTTATTTTATAAAATTTATTATACGATCAAACGAACTTACCTTAAGTGAAGTTCGATCGTAATTATATGACAGCCTTGTTCTCGGGATTAATAAATGTAGTAACGCTAGTTTCTGGCGACATGGCAGAAACTAGCGTTACTACATTTATTAATCCCGAGAACAAGGCTGTCATATAATTACGATCGAACTTAAGGTAAGTTCGTTTGATAATTATTAATTATTGAGGCGTTGTTTTAATTATTACAATAAATTTTGAATTGTTACGTTTTTAAAGCAAATATTAAACTTAAAATAATCGCAGCATAGATCGATGGCTTGTACCACAGCAACCGAAACCAAAACAAAAATCCGTTTTGGGTATGTTTTCGTCCCTTCGCTCGTACCAACTTACAAAGCCATACATGAAGAACAATTACGTCTACATTGCTTTTATTTCTATATTCGTTCTTATTAACGTCGCTTTGTTTATCTCTCGTCTCTATGAGTATTGAAATTATAACCGCTACTTGATGATTGCGCGTGCAAGTGGTAAGAAAAATATAAAAATATAGAATTTATTTGTTTTAGATATTTAAATGTATCACATAAATGTAATACATTTTTATAGATACAAATTTTTTAATACGTTTATAGTTATTATTTTCAAGCAAGTATTGGCTATTTAATATCAAACTATTTAACACTATTTAAATTTCCGGTGACGTCCTTAAAAAAAAGAACAATGCAAAAAGATCTAGAACTAAACTGATTTGGCAAAATTTTATTTTAGAACAATGTCTGAACTTTGACTGCACATTTATTCTGATCCTGATGCTGCGCCAGTGCATCACGTTTCTGCGAACGCACGGTTTTAATTCTGTATTGCCTTTAGATCACCATATGTATCTCCATAAAATGACAGGGATATTGATTGGAATCTTTAGCATTGTACATACTCTGATGCATTTTATTTACTGCGGTATATTTAACAGTTTTTATATATTGTATACATATATATTTTACAAAATTAATATTGAATTTCCCATAAATATAATTAATATAGATGCATTAGAATTAAATAAGGGATGGATGGATATGTCTGCCAGAGGAGACAGGAGACTGCATCGATTGCTTCTTGGTAACAAAATGCCGCTTGAAAAATCACGCTCAATGCCCGATATATAAACAAAGAATAAGAAAAAAGAACGACTCAGAGCGTAAGTAAATTTATAATATGTAAAACCTTTGAAAAATTACTTTCTTATCTCGTTATTCCTTTATCACACACTATGATTAATTCTCTAAATATCTTATTAAATTAATATCATATATATAT
>NW_021849377.1:25315-33691 GCF_003651465.1 Formica exsecta | reverse complement strand
ATATCGTTAGTATAATAATAATAATCTCCAAAAAAATTAATCTTTTAAAGCAGTTTATACATATGTATATAAATATGAATGATATTTGTCTAGTCTTCGTGATTACACGAGATCAGAATCGGAGAGAAGTTTCGATGAATGCCAGATGAGACGTGCGCGGTTGAAGTCATTGAGCTTACAATTAGCTTATTTCAGTCCGCAGAATAAATCATTGGCTCAGAGCTTTTGGTACATGCGGACGAAACCGACTATCATCGCTTTTAAAACACCCACTCTCGAAACATGCGATTACGAATTCGATATATCGACCACTAGTAAGTTGTGGGGTGAAAAATTATATTTATTTGGAGATATGTTACGCAAGAAAAAGAACTGCTCCTAGAAATATAATAGAATGCAATAATGATATTCCATAATAATGATAATAATAATATTAATAATATAATAATAATAATGAAAAATAATCAATTATTTACGCTAATTAATTATATTTATTACAAACGATTTAGAATTTATGTTTTTATGTTAACATGTATCATTACCACAAAAATAATTTAAAATGCAAATTTTTATATACTATTTTTATTTGTTACATGTGTGTTTATACAGTGTCAAATGTAAATATGAATATGTGAATATGAGTGGAAATGAAATTTCCACGCCCACCACACCTACAGTGGCTATGCAGATTGCGGCAGAAGAAGGAAGATTCAGGATCAAAGTTTTTAACGAAGCTATGGATAGTTCAGAGAGTCTAGATTTAAAATCCGAAAGTTCTTCTGACACATCTATAAATTATCCCGTAAGAACACCATTGGAGGTATAAAGATTTTTTTCTAATTTTTATATAGGCTTTACGACATTTTCGTCAACTTTATGATTTTAATTAATAACCATAAATTTAATTAATAACCATAAATTGTTTCGTACAAATAATATCTCGTGTTATTAAAGATCTTTTTAGACGGTCCTTATGGTACACCGTCGAGCTACATCTTTCGTGCGCAACATGCTGTTTTAATCGGTACAGGAATTGGAGTTACACCCTTCGCCTCTATACTACAATCAATTATGCACCGATACTGGAAAGCGAGGCATACTTGTCCAAAGTGCTCGTTCACCTGGGCCAGTAAAATCCCACCTACTGTAATGAATTTACGAAAGGTGATTACACACATTTGCATTTCAATTTCCGCGTCTGCATTTATCAATCTTGGAATAATATTTACATGGATTCGTAAATATATTTTCATTGATAAATAATGATTAATATATTTGTGATAGAACAGAATGATAATGCATATAACGCAATTATGTAATAAGCAAATTAGTATAAAACAAAGCTCGAAATTATATTGTTAAATATATTAGAAAAGAGATAATTGTTTAATCATATTTACACATCAAAGTTTTTAACGAAGCTATGGATAGTTCAGAGAGTCTAGATTTAAAATCCGAAAGTTCTTCTGACACATCTATAAATTATCCCGTAAGAACACCATTGGAGGTATAAAGATTTTTTTCTAATTTTTATATAGGCTTTACGACATTTTCGTCAACTTTATGATTTTAATTAATAACCATAAATTTAATTAATAACCATAAATTGTTTCGTACAAATAATATCTCGTGTTATTAAAGATCTTTTTAGACGGTCCTTATGGTACACCGTCGAGCTACATCTTTCGTGCGCAACATGCTGTTTTAATCGGTACAGGAATTGGAGTTACACCCTTCGCCTCTATACTACAATCAATTATGCACCGATACTGGAAAGCGAGGCATACTTGTCCAAAGTGCTCGTTCACCTGGGCCAGTAAAATCCCACCTACTGTAATGAATTTACGAAAGGTGATTACACACATTTGCATTTCAATTTCCGCGTCTGCATTTATCAATCTTGGAATAATATTTACATGGATTCGTAAATATATTTTCATTGATAAATAATGATTAATATATTTGTGATAGAACAGAATGATAATGCATATAACGCAATTATGTAATAAGCAAATTAGTATAAAACAAAGCTCGAAATTATATTGTTAAATATATTAGAAAAGAGATAATTGTTTAATCATATTTACACTGTCATATATTCGCTAATTTGTTTATATTCCTTGTATTAAGTTTTCAAATTTAGAAAAATATTCTATGTAGGTGGACTTCTTTTGGATTAATCGCGATCAACGTTTGTTTGAATGGTTCGTTAACTTGCTGTCGCAACTTGAAATGGAACAGGCCGAGTTAGGTATCACCATGGAACGCTTTCTGGAGATGCATATGTACATCACAAGCGCATTACAAAAGAACGACATGAAAGCGGTCGGCTTGCAATTAGCGCTGGATCTCCTGCATGAGAAGGTCAGAGATCTTTATAATTATTTCGGGGGAGTTTATAAATAATTAAATCTCAAATTCATATTAGCAATATTTTTAAATTGTTCATCTCCACAATATTTCACAATATCATATTTTAATCACCATCGTCAAATAGGTAAATTAGAACCGGCTCTAGCGAATACATACACTGATAATCGAACAGTAATATATAAATAAATGCTTTTGTGCAAATTTTTAGTGTAATCACACGTACTCAAAAATCATTGCTCATCAACATAGATGCCTGATTGCAGTATGTTATGTTGAACTCGCAAGTATGTTGGTACCAAGGCTCACCGTCCACTTGCATGGCGCATGATCGCAATAATTTTATCTAAATGACAAATATTTATTACGTGTATAATTGTGCAGGTACGAGAAGATTATTGAAATTGCTAAAACTTTTAAATATACCTTCACCGTACTAGCTTGACCGACTCTATAGGGCAGGGAAACGCAACTAGATTTTTTGGCGGGCCAAATATAAAATTTGAGGTTGTACCGTGGGCCGCAGCAGCTATGTATAGAACTTATATTTTTTGCCTTCTTTGTATTACCCAGGAATCACCACCTGGAGGTGAAGCAAAATCGAACCATTAGGCCAATTTACACGGCCGCTCCAAACCGTCAGGTTTGGCGCGTCGCTCCGGTGCGTCGCTCCGGCGTGCCGCGCCGGAACGCGCGCTTGGAGCGTAATATAAAAAAGCATATACTCCAAGCGCGCGCGCCAGATCCGCAGGTTTGGACCATCCGCTCCAAAGTTGCAAGTTTTTCGCGTGGAGCGTGGCATGTCCGCCGGGCGGACAGTTCAGTGAGACGCACCACGCTACGCCAACCGCATCACTGATATCGTGCAGCTTTCAATCAAAATGTCTTTAAATTTTTTTTTGTACAAAGTCTTTATTTGCATTGGGACAAATTTTATGTTTGCAAAACTTAATAAGTTCGTGATACGCACGATTTTTTAAATTTTTGTTTTTGTAATCGTCTGATTTTATCTTCCACAAGCAGGGAAAACTTCTATAAAGTTCAATAAACTTTTCTAAATTGTCTTTGGACTACATTTTAATCACTATGTATGAACTGTTGCGCCGATCTGTCACGCCGATCTGTCACGTCGAAATAATGTGTCGAAACAAACGCAAAAGTCTAGACTGCAGTCTAGACTCGCGCGCCGGGAACGCGCGATTGGCCTTTGTTACGTCGGAGATTTTACGTGTACAGTTTTGGCGCGCGCGTCTGGAGTGTACGCTCCAAAACTGTGAGAAAAACTGTCCGTGTAAATGGGCCTATTGGTCCGGATCCGGCCCGCGGGCCGCCAGTTGCGTATCCCTGCTATAGGGTTTCGAGAGACCCACTTGCAACTGAGCCATGTGGAATGAAGAATAAAGTACTCCTGAACTCTCCTCATCTCTGTTCAATAACATATATAATAGTAATATTATTAATAATTAAATATTTGTCTATATCGATTATATTAACCTTCTGCTCCCATTTTCCATAGCTCGACACCAGCCGCCCAAGATGGAATGTTAAGTATCATTACGCTCTCAATGGAGAGCAATTCTACCTTCTTATCGTCCAAATAGACCACCAAACTTTTCTCGAGATCTTTGCATTCTCTTTCCACGACTTGTTGCGTACCGAAACACAAATATAATAACAGATACAAAAAATTAATTTAATTAATTAATTTAGTTAGATAATTTAATTAATTAAATTAATTAATTAAATTAATTAAATTTATTTATTTATTTAAAACGAAGAAATTACTTTGTTAAATATCCTATGACTGAAGAGGTAAAATCGGCTCTCCCTTGTGCGATAAAAATTCAAAGTAACTTGTGCGTTGACGCCCACGCTTATGTAATTGTACATAAATAAGGTTTGATGCGAACCTCTGCATCCTAGACCGCCGTATGGTTTTATCATCACGGACCACTTAAATCACACAAGCTTCATATACATCTAATTAAACGGTAATGTAAAAAGAAGCGCGTATATCTCACTTTTTTTATCATGTATGTACCTATCAAGCATCACTTTCTCCGCAGCTTACATCTTGTTCAGGATCTCTATGGGATCCAAATCCGAATCGTGTTCCTTTCCCCATCCTAATACTCTAGATAAATCATTGCCTGTCCCCAAAGGAATTATTGCTATAGACGAAAGAGGCTGTATCGTATAAAAACATTTGTTTGTGCTCGTATTTATAAGCAAGTGGAAGTATGTAATTCATATTAAAAAAAGGAAAAAAGAATTTATATATACCTTTAACTCAAGTTTGTTAATAGTATTCAGTAACCAGGCGATGATTCCATCGCCACCGGCTACAAGTATGGTAGATGAGGTTTTTCCTAACAAACAATTGGCACCATTCGAAAGCAGCGACCGGATCGCGCTCAGCTAAGTCCATGATCTGCGTGGAGTTTAACAATCTTCTGAATAGAGATAAAATTTGGCCACCGTCATTGTTCCCAGATTTTCTATTTCCCGCACAAAAAAAGAATTTTGAGAATACGTATATTTCGAGCAATTTTTATTTTTTATTGTTGATCTTCTTTTTTATTTACCTACAACGATGATTGGATTCCAATCAAGCCAATTCGGCGGTATAATAGAACGAAGATGTAACCTGCGTCTCATTGTGCTACGTCGATTTATCACTTCCAAACTTCCTAGCGGAATAATCATTAATTTAAACTTTCCGAAATCACATATCTGAAAAGCAAGTATACTTGACTTTCCCAACCTGTTTTATTTTTATGTGATGAACGAAACAAAAAGCGTTATTGCTATAAAAACAGCAAAACACTATTCATGCACGTACCTAACAAAAAATGGAGGCGTAAAAGTCAGAGATTTAAGGGCTCTGGATTCCAAGTCTTGCAACACTATATCCGCAATAGGGGAAAGAGGAGATCCCATAGGGGTACCAAACGTTTGTTGGTAAATTACACCGTTAAAGGTGAAGTAGGTGGAGTTTAAAATCAATCTGACCGCTATAATGAATTCAGGTCTTGATATAGTACAGTTTGTAGAAATATAGTTCCATCAGGAATCATATTCGTAGAAACACGTCTAATCACTCAGTTATTACCAATCAAAGAATCACATACAACCACGATTTCGACTGGAATAATATAGAAATATTAGATAATGAACCACACCTGCATAAAAGACTGATTTTAGAAGTTTTACACATAAAAAGACAGAGGACTAGGGACGTGTAAAGTTAGCACCCCGACATAAAAATTTTGTAGTTCCAATTAGAGTTCCAGCTTCCTTTTGAAGAGTTTTAGAGTTCTTTAATAATAATTTAAAAAGTTCCGGCGATTTACGTCATTATAATAGCATTTAAAAAATGGGGTGCTAACTTCACACTCGATTTCAAGATCAAATAGTTCTGAACAGCTCATTTGCTTTGTTTTTACGTCCTCTAGAGTTGCTGACAAATAAATAATATTTTTGATTATGCAAAAAAAATTTTTTTTAAATAAAAAAAAATTTTTTTTCTTATTAGTTCTGATGATTAATTACAATTTCTCTATGTATTTTTAGGAGTTCCTGATAATTTTTAAAACAATTTTTGCAACAGAAACTTAAAAATACAACTTTAAAATAATCACCGTTCCATAACACGATGTTCAGATTTCAACTCTTATTGTAACAATTTCAGGATATATAGTTAGTACTTTAAAAGGTATAAAAGTAATTTTAATGACCAAAAGCGATTCGATTAATAATTAAAGTTATTCGACTCGGAAGAACCTCGGTGTCGAATTTTTCTAACAAGTATCGATAAAAATTATTTTAAGGAGTTCAAATAGTTCTCGCGACAGATTTGGTTAGTACTTTAAAAGTTATAAAAGTAATCCTAATGATCAAAAGCGATTCGATTAATAATTAAAAAGTTATTCCACTCGGAAGAACCTCGGTGACGATTATTTCAAAGTATTGATGAAAATTATATTGAGGATTTCCAATAGTTCTCGCGCCAGATTTGGTTAGTATTTTATAAGTTATGAAATTAATTCTAATGATCAAAAGCGATTCGATTAATAATTAAAAAGTTATTCGACTCGGAAGAACCTCGGTGACGATTTTTTCGAAGTATTGATGAAAATTATTTTAAGGAGTTCCAATAATTCTCGCACCAAATTTGGTTATTACTTTAAAAGTTATAAAAGTAATCCTAATGATCAAAAGCGATTCGATTAATAATTAAAAAGTTATTCGATTCTAAAGAACGTCGGTGTCGAATTTTTCGAAGTATCGATAAAATTTTTCCAAATTTTTTACGATCAAGGTAATTATTAATCGAATTGCTTTCGGTCATTAAGATTACTTTTATAACTTATAAAATACTAACCAAATCTGACGCGAGAACTATTAAAACTCTCCAAAATAATTTTTATCGATACTTCAAAAAAATCGACACCGAGGTTCTTCCGAGTCGAATAACTTTAATTATTAATCGAATCGCTTTTGGTCATTAAAATTACTTTTATACCTTTTAAAGTACTAACTATATATCCTGAAATTGTTACAATAAGAGTTGAAATCTGAACATCGTGTTATGGAACGGTGATTATTTTAAAGTTGTATTTTTAAGTTTCTGTTGCAAAAATTGTTTTAAAAATTATCAGGAACTCCTAAAAATACATAGAGAAATTGTAATTAATCATCAGAACTAATAATAAAAAAATTTTTTTTTTATTTTTTATAAATTTTTTTTGCAAAATCAAAAATATTATTTATTTGTCAGGAACTCTAGAGGACGTAAACACAAAGCAAATGAGCTGTTCAGAACTATTTGATCTTGAAATCGAGTGTAAAGTTAGCACCCCATTTTTTAAATGCTATTATAATGACGTAAATCGCCGGAACTTTTTTGATTATTATTAAAGAACTCTAAAACTCTTCAAAAGGAAGCTGGAACTCTAATTGGAACTACAAAATTTTTATGTCGGGGTGCTAACTTTACACGTCCCTAGTCCTCTGTCTTTTTATGTGTAAAACTTCTAAAATCAGTCTTTTATGCAGGTGTGGTTCATTATCTAATATTTCTATATTATTCCAGTCGAAATCGTGGTTGTATGTGATTCTTTGATTGGTAATAACTGAGTGATTAGACGTGTTTCTACGAATATGATTCCTGATGGAACTATATTTCTACAAACTGTACTATATCAAGACCTGAATTCATTATAGCGGTCAGATTGATTTTAAACTCCACCTACTTCACCTTTAACGGTGTAATTTACCAACAAACGTTTGGTACCCCTATGGGATCTCCTCTTTCCCCTATTGCGGATATAGTGTTGCAAGACTTGGAATCCAGAGCCCTTAAATCTCTGACTTTTACGCCTCCATTTTTTGTTAGGTACGTGCATGAATAGTGTTTTGCTGTTTTTATAGCAATAACGCTTTTTGTTTCGTTCATCACATAAAAATAAAACAGGTTGGGAAAGTCAAGTATACTTGCTTTTCAGATATGTGATTTCGGAAAGTTTAAATTAATGATTATTCCGCTAGGAAGTTTGGAAGTGATAAATCGACGTAGCACAATGAGACGCAGGTTACATCTTCGTTCTATTATACCGCCGAATTGGCTTGATTGGAATCCAATCATCGTTGTAGGTAAATAAAAAAGAAGATCAACAATAAAAAATAAAAATTGCTCGAAATATACGTATTCTCAAAATTCTTTTTTTGTGCGGGAAATAGAAAATCTGGGAACAATGACGGTGGCCAAATTTTATCTCTATTCAGAAGATTGTTAAACTCCACGCAGATCATGGACTTAGCTGAGCGCGATCCGGTCGCTGCTTTCGAATGGTGCCAATTGTTTGTTAGGAAAAACCTCATCTACCATACTTGTAGCCGGTGGCGATGGAATCATCGCCTGGTTACTGAATACTATTAACAAACTTGAGTTAAAGGTATATATAAATTCTTTTTTCCTTTTTTTAATATGAATTACATACTTCC
>NW_021849377.1:11623-18251 GCF_003651465.1 Formica exsecta | reverse complement strand
AAAATCGACACCGAGGTTCTTCCGAGTCGAATAACTTTTTAATTATTAATCGAATCGCTTTTGATCATTAGGATTAATTTCATAACTTTTAAAGAACTAATCAAATCTGGCGCGGGAACTATTGGAACTCCTCAAAATAATTTTTATCGATACTTAGAAAAATTCGGCACCGAGGTTTTTCAGAGTCGAATAACTTTTTAATTATTAATCGAATCGCTTTTGATCATTAGGATTAATTTCATAACTTTTAAAGAACTAATCAAATCTGGCGCGGGAACTATTGGAACTCCTCAAAATAATTTTTATCGATACTTAGAAAAATTCGGCACCGAGGTTTTTCAGAGTCGAATAACTTTTTAATTATTAATCGAATCGCTTTTGATCATTAGGATTAATTTCATAACTTTTAAAGAACTAATCAAATCTGGCGCGGGAACTATTGGAACTCCTCAAAATAATTTTTATCGATACTTAGAAAAATTCGGCACCGAGGTTTTTCAGAGTCGAATAACTTTTTAATTATTAATCGAATCGCTTTTGATCATTAGGATTAATTTCATAACTTTTAAAGAACTAATCAAATCTGGCGCGGGAACTATTGGAACTCCTCAAAATAATTTTTATCGATACTTAGAAAAATTCGGCACCGAGGTTTTTCAGAGTCGAATAACTTTTTAATTATTAATCGAATCGCTTTTGATCATTAGGATTAATTTCATAACTTTTAAAGAACTAATCAAATCTGGCGCGGGAACTATTGGAACTCCTCAAAATAATTTTTATCGATACTTAGAAAAATTCGGCACCGAGGTTTTTCAGAGTCGAATAACTTTTTAATTATTAATCGAATCGCTTTTGATCATTAGGATTAATTTCATAACTTTTAAAGAACTAATCAAATCTGGCGCGGGAACTATTGGAACTCCTCAAAATAATTTTTATCGATACTTAGAAAAATTCGGCACCGAGGTTTTTCAGAGTCGAATAACTTTTTAATTATTAATCGAATCGCTTTTGATCATTAGGATTAATTTCATAACTTTTAAAGAACTAATCAAATCTGGCGCGGGAACTATTGGAACTCCTCAAAATAATTTTTATCGATACTTAGAAAAATTCGGCACCGAGGTTTTTCAGAGTCGAATAACTTTTTAATTATTAATCGAATCGCTTTTGATCATTAGGATTACTTTTATAACTTTTAAAGTACTAACCAAATCTGTCGCGAGAACTATTTGAACTCCTTAAAATAATTTTTATCGATACTTGTTAGAAAAATTCGACACCGAGGTTCTTCCGAGTCGAATAACTTTTTAATTATTAATTGAATCGCTTTTGATCATTAGGATTAATTTCATAACTTTTAAAGAACTAATCAAATCTGGCGCGGGAACTATTGGAACTCCTCAAAATAATTTTTATCGATACTTAGAAAATACGACACCGAGGTTCTTCCGAGTCGAATAACTTTTTAATTATTAATCGAATCGCTTTTGGTCATTAGAATTAGTTTTGTAACTTTTAAAATACTAACCATATATCCTGAAATTGTTACAATAGGAGTTAAAATCTGAACATCGTGTTATGGAACGGTGATTATTTTAAAGTTGTATTTTTAAGTTTCTGTTGCAATGGAACGGTGATTATTTTAAAGTTGTATTTTTAAGTTTTTGTTGCAAAAATTGTTTTAAAAATTATCAGGAACTCCTAAAAATACATAGAGAAATTGTAATTAATCATCAGAACTAATAATAAAAAAATTTTTTTTTTATTTTTTATAAATTTTTTTTGCAAAATCAAAAATATTATTTATTTGTCAGGAACTCTAGAGGACGTAAACACAAAGCAAATGAGCTGTTCAGAACTATTTGATCTTGAAATCGAGTGTAAAGTTAGCACCCCATTTTTTAAATGCTATTATAATGACGTAAATCGCCGGAACTTTTTTGATTATTATTAAAGAACTCTAAAACTCTTCAAAACTACAAAATTTTTATGTCGGGCTAACTTCACACGTCCGAGGAATAGTTTAAATTTGCAGACAGACACAGAATGTCTTCCTGAAACATACTTTACCGTTCTTGACAAACTCTCCAAAATTTAATCGACTCATCATACGATAAGCAATTTTAATACAATGTTAATTTATTAATTTTAATTTGAAGTCCGTTATATATTTATTTATTTGTTTGATTGACTTTGCAATATGTTTGTTACGGTATTGTTTATCCATTATTATTATATTTATACTGTGTATCTATTTAAGGGTTTATATTCATATTTTTTGACAAGATTCCATTACCATATTTATTTATATGTACCGTTATGAGAGCGTTTAGGACGATTGTATTTATAATTCCTTACCGTTACATGTGCGATGTCTATTATTTATTTATTTATTTTTTAATGACTCTATTGGTGTGCTGACAACCGCTTAATTTTCTCATTGTATCACTGAGAGTCGTGGTATCAGTTTCCGATCAGAGTTCTCCGCCAATCACCTCATACTAATATGTCTCCGAGCACTTTTGTATGCGTAAGTAATTTAAACAACTTTATACGGAGCACTTCCTCACCATCCGCATAAACCAATCTGCATAATTGCAGACACCTGGAAGTGGGGCGTAAATATTATTATTAATTTGCGCTCCAACAACTGCGCTGGACTCATATTGCCATTTATTAGCATTTTTTATTGTTATCAATGGAGCTTTATACTTCAAACTTTAATTCAATAGTTTAAAGTTTGCGTGCGTTTGAAATTTGTCAACAAGGACATGATCCTGAGTAACTTTTCCTTATAACTTAACCGGCGGTCTCTTATAGTTTCTGAGATATTTAAAGTTATGTTTTCACAATTTTAATGATTTTTCTATTATTTAATTGTGTTTAACTTTAACTGTTAATAAAAGTTAAATTATTAAAAAATAATTTTTAGGAAATGATTAATGTAACAACGAACTTTGGTTTTATTATTATAAGATTATTATTAAATATTATTAAATTTTATTATTATATTTATTATATTCTTTTGTAAGATAAAAAAATAAATAATGTTGATAAACTGATAAATATAATGATCAAGGGTCCTATTCTGTAATCTTTACTGATGTCATTAGATGTCATAGCAGTTGTTTTCCGATACGTTTTAGTTGCGCAATAACACGTAACGACATTGTTAAAAGTTACAGAATAGACCCCCAGTTTATGAATTAAAATATATATATTAAGAAGGATTATTTTTTAGTTTATATAAAATCAGGAATAACCGATAATAAACATCCTATAATAAATATAAAAAAATACGGAGACAAAAATAAATGGATATACAATTTGGGCAAGAAAACAATAGCAACAGTACTACCTACCAAAATATTTAAAGATCTGATTGTGAATGCTACAGATAAATACTCTGTTCAAACGATTACACTTGTAACAATTGTTATAGTAATAGGAATTGTCTTGGGAATGTGTTATCTATGCGGGTAAATTTTATATCATATACATTATATTAGATATTAGACTTTTAATGTTAATACATATATTTTTATACTTCGTTAATTTATATATACATATTATTTTATATGGCCAACCCTAATGCTTTAATTATAAATAAAATTCAAAATATAGAGGATAAGTTAAGAGAACTTTTATCACTCTCTTAATATTTCCATTTACTATTTTTATTATTATCGAAACAAATAATAATGGTAATAATTCTAAAAACAATAAAATGTTTGAATTAGAAAAAAAATATCATAAATCTATAATATTATTAATTAAAATAAAATTATCATTTCTAATATAAAATTATCAAAATTATAAATGGATTGTTAGATTCATGTATCTCTCGATTCGTGCATACATATGTATGTGCAATAGTAAAGTATATATGCGTATTTGTGTATGTATGCGTAGAACACATATATGCATATATTAATGCAGTATAGGAAAAAGTTATTTTAATTTAAATTCATAATGTTAATAAAAACAGATCATCTTTTTCGATGATATTAAATTCAATATAACTATTATATGATATTAATATCAATATTTGAATTTTTCAAACGTAATGCTATGCTGTTTTATCATAATAGTTCTGGGAAAGATTCAAACAAATGTAATATGAATTTTATATTCTTTTTACTGCAACCAATAATAATTACTAATCGCAATGTTGAAAGTTTTGATTAGTTTTTTATAAGTATTTTTATTGTTAAAAACGTTTTTTTTTAAATTGTTTACGATTTTTAATTGTTACAGAAGAGAGTACTTTTTCCCTCAACGTATCGAACCAGATGTCTTTATTCCAATCTATCGCCGACACGGTAGATAGATCGGGTGAACACGTAAGTAAAATATCTGCAATGTATTAAATGCAGAGTCTATCCCAAATCGGTATAACTTTTTGAGATACAAAAATAATGTAAATATATACACACATATAAACGCGAATGCCGATATAAACATACAAAATGTTTCAGACATAAATAGCCAAAATTTAGAAATATATTTTCTACTTACCATAGAGATACACAAAATTTATATAAACGTGAATCCATAAATGTTTTATTTTTTAATTATAAACATGTTTTGTTTACGTAGAGTTTGGCAAGAACATTTCGTTAAAAGAAAATTATAATTATAATTTTTTTTTTTCGACAAACGTTTGTCTCATCAACATCTTATCGACGATCTTGTCGAAAATGTCTAAAAATTATTGGAGTATTTCAAATTTTGTGATAGAAAGCAATAATACAAATTCTTTCCAAATAGCAATAAAAGTATTAGCGCAATAGTCTTAAGATATCCTAATAAATAAAATGCTAGAGATTTTAAATCGATAGATGTAAATTTGGATAAGAGCGGAAAGAAATCATTATTTAGCAAATTTTCTAACGGAATATTTTTATCAAACTCTATCATAAAAGTACTTATAATTTGGAAAAACAGCGTTTCTGGACCCATGTGATCATATAATTTTTTTCATCTTTATGGTAAGTAATATATGCTTCTAAATTTGTTCCCTTTTTATCGTTAATAATTGTATACGTGTGTATACATACAAGTTATTATTATATTAATAATATTAATAATATCTTTAATCTTGCAGTTATCAGATAAAAATAATTCGGAAAATTAACATTGATGTTTGACGCATTGCCGCAATTCACATAACTGTGATATTGGTAAGGTCTCTCAAGTACGATATAAAGCTCGATTCTCAACTTAAATTATCTAGACAATGCATATGTTGTTATGCATGATTAATTTTTAATAAATGTATTACGTAATGACGAAAAGACAAACTATTTCAAACATAAATAATTTTAATTCAAAATCAATTTAAGAAATTTATGTATTAACAATTATAAATTTAAAAAAGCTTTACCATATTAAGAAAACTGATTTATTTTATGCGGTTACAACTGTTTCTTAAGGAATAATAATTTAATATACACATATATATAATGTATATAAAAAAAGTGTTTATAAATACAATAGAGATTATACAGTTTAAAATGATATACACTGTTTTTACAATAAAATTATTTATTTATTATTAAAATAATTTTCTTAATATTGAAATTTTTAAGAAAGTTGATTGTTAATAAGTTATGAAATAATAATATAATTGAAGATTATGTTTGCATGCGTTTTTTCTTTCTAAAGCTTCAAACATTTACTTTAAACTTATTATTTCTTATAAACTTTATAATCGTCTATTTGTAGAATTAAATGTAATCAAACATTTTCATATGAAAATGCTGTAGTTACAATAGTTTTGTTAGAAGTAATATCTCATGAATTTGTTTCATAAGCCAGCAAAGTTGTCCAATATTACAATGCATAGTTCATTTTCAAGCTTTTTGTACATTTAGATTATATGTCTTCTGTTATTATATATCGAGATCAGTATGCAATGCTACTGATGTTTACTTCTTAACTAATTTTAGTTTTTGGTTTATTATGTGTAAATATTACATATAGCAAAAACTGATTTTAACAAATTGATAAGTAATAATAGATTATAACATATACATGCAAATTATTCAAAACTTTTTTAATTAAACATTTGAAGTTTTTGTTAGTGTCATTCTACTCAAAATTAATTACTAATATTATAATATTAATTAGAAACTATATGTCTGTTCAATTATCAAAAAAAATAGTTAATCAATTATTTAATTAATTAAACTTAACTTACTTTATGAAAACCCTTTTCTCATTTGTAAATTGTGTGATTTTAATAAATTAAAAATTAGTATGTTCCTAATAAATAAATAAAAATAAGTGATTGCAAACAATGTGGTAACTTTTTTTTTTTTATTTCTTACATAATTATTTTTATAATATTATTATACACAATTTTGCTTTTCTTAAAAAGTAGAAATATAAACAGCTTTATGATTGTTGTTATGATTATCATAAAGTTATTTACTTATACTTTAAATAACTTTAAAGTATAAAGTTAATTATTAGTACAATTAACTAATTATTATCAAGCGAGAGATTGTCATATATAATATAATTTATAATATTACATATAATATTATTATTTATATAATATTATATAATATTATAAATAAATAAATAACAAACAACAAATCTTTTTACTTAAAACGAA
>NW_021849377.1:0-303 GCF_003651465.1 Formica exsecta | reverse complement strand
TATCAATAAAAGCATTAGCGCAACAGTCGTGAGATATCCTAATAAATAAAATGCTAGAGATTTTAAATCGATAGATGTAAATTTGGATAAGAGCGGAAAGAAATCATTATTTAGCAAATTTTCTAACGGAATATTTTTATCAAACTCTATCATAAAAGTACTTATAATTTGGAAAAACAGCGTTTCTGGACCCATGTGATCATATAATTTTTTTCATCTTTATGGTAAGTAATATATGCTTCTAAATTTGTTCCTTTTTTATCGTTAATAATTGTATACGTGTGTATACATACAAGTTATTAT
>NW_021849376.1:0-2058 GCF_003651465.1 Formica exsecta | reverse complement strand
GAAAGAGAGATTGGGAAGGGGGGAGCAGGATGAAAAGGAAATAGAATGGAAAGAGATAAAGAATGCAATTAGGAGATCAAGAGATGGAAAGGCGATGGAAAAAGATGGGATACCGAGCGAGGCATGGAAGTACGGTGAAGAGGAAGTAGAAAGATGGATATGGTAAGTAAGAGAATATGGAGAGAAGATTGGCCGGAGCAATGGAAGGAAGGAGGAATAAGGGGGAAGAGTGGAGAACTATAGAAGGATAACACTGATGCCGTCGCTTTATAAAATATATATGATGGTTTTGACGGATAGACTAAGAGAAGAAGTAGAAGGAAAAGGAGTAATTCCGGGAAATCAGGTCGGTTTTAGAAAGGGGATGAGAACGATAGACCAAATATATGCGTTGAATTATCTAAATAAAGAACTGAGGAGGGGGAAAGGGATGGTAGCATTATTTATCGATTTAAAAGCGGCATTCGAATCGGTGGATAGAAGGGTTTTGATAGGTGCGGGAAAGGGGAATAAGAGAGGGATTGATGGAAAGAGTAGAAGAAGTTCTGAGAGAAACAAAATGCAGGGTAAGAATAGGGAAGCAATGGGGAGAGGAATTTTGGATGGCGAAGGGGATAAGGCAGGGGTGCCTACTTAGCACCATGCTTTTTAACTTATTAATAGCGGATATGGAGGAATATATGAAGAAAGGAAGATGGGGAGATTTGAGATTGAGGGATGGGAAGGTCTATACACTGATGTACGCAGATGACATGGTAGTGTTGGCGGAAGAAGATCAAGGAATAAGGGCTTTAATAAGTAGGCTGGAAAGATATTTGGACAAGAAGGGACTAAAACTAAATGTAGAAAAAACAAAAATAATGAGGTTCAGAAAAGGGGAGGGAGAAAAATAAAAATAGACTGAGGTGGAAGAGAAAGAGAATAGAAGAGGTAAGGGAGTTCAAATACTTAGAATATACATTAAAAGAAAACAGGGGACAGGAGGCACACATGAGAGAAAGAAGAAAGAAGGCGACGATGATAATGAGGGCAGTTTGGGAAAGAGGATGTGGGGAAAGGACTGGAAACGAAAAATATGGCTATACGATACGTTGGTTTGGACAGTGATGAGGTATGCAACGGAAGTATGGGGATAGAGAGAAAAAAGGGAGGTGGAGGAGATTCACGAAGAGGTTTATGAAGTGGATTATGGGAGTGGATTGGAGGACAACAGATTATATGGTGAGAGAGGAGATGGAAAGATAGATGATGAGGGGAAGAGCAGGGAAAAGGGTTTGGGAGTATGGAAGGTGGATATGAGAGGTTCGATGAGGGCAGAGGAGGGGAGATAGCAAAGAAATGCTGGGAAGAGATGAAGAAAAGATGGAGGAAAGGGAAAGTAATAGGAAAATGGGAACAGGAGAAAAGGGAATTTTTTAGAGGAAGGGGATAGAAGAAAGAGAAGAGAAGAAGGTTGAATATGAAGTAATGGAAAAGAGGGATAGACAGAAATAGAGAAGAGAAAGATAGGAAAGGATAAGGAAATCGAGATATTAATATCTCGAATAGGTAGTATAAGGAAATTAAAGAGGAAGAAGTACCGAAATACTTGAAGAAGGAGTGGGCGGAAAAAAGATGGAAGAGAATAATCAGAATTAGACTAGGAAATAAAATAAGAGAAGGATTATACTGGGAGAGAGAGAGAGAATGAGGATTGCAGGATATGTGAAGGAGAGGAAGAAACGTGGAAACATGTATGGGAAAAATGTACGAGAGAGAAGGAGAGGGAAGAGGAGACTTGGCAGAAGGTAATGAGGAAAATATTGGGAGAAGTGGGGCATGGAGAGGCATGGATGAGAGAAATAGAGGAGGTGAAGGGGAGCGGGGAAGGAAGGGGATTGTCTGAAGGGAAGGGTCAAAGGAAAAGAATGAAAGAAGAGTGAGTCAGAAGAAAAGTGAGAGATGAGAAGGTGAATGAGAGAGAGAAAGAAAGAGAAAATGAGAGAGAGAGAGAGAGAGAAAGAGAGGAGAGAGGGGGGATGATTAAAGCAAACAGAAGCCGCGATTAGGGTACTTAGT
>NW_021849375.1:0-750 GCF_003651465.1 Formica exsecta | reverse complement strand
GCCGATAATCCACAAGTAAGTTCCCGTAAAATTGAACGTGATTTGAGAATCTCACAAAGAAATGTTCTTCGAATACTGAAGCGCCACAAATTCCATCCATATCACATTTGTTTGCCCCAAGAGCTTCATGGAGATGATTTTGAAAATCGTGTCGAATTTTATCAATGGGCTCTACTGCAAATACAAGACAACAACTTTTTTAACATATTATTTTCTGATGAATCGACGTTTACTAATCATGGTCAAGTTAATCGACACAATATGCATTACTGGGCATTAGAAAATCCAAGATGGTTACGGGAAGTAGAGCATCAATGGCAATGGAGTGTGAATGCTTGGTGTGGTATTCACCGAAATCGAATAATTGGACCGTACTTTATTGAAGGTGCGCTCAATGGACCGAAGTACAGAAACTTTTTAGACCAAGAACTACCAAAATTGTTTGAAGACGTTCCTATCGCAGAACGGTCGAATATGTGGTATCAACACGATGGTTGTCCATCTCATTATGCAGCTGCAGCTCGACAAATATTAGATAGAGATTATCCTGATCAATGGATAGGACGTAGAGGACCTGTTAATTGGCCTCCCCGCTCTCCGGATCTCACTTCTCTAGACTTTTTCTTATGGGGATTCATAAAAGATAAGGTTTATCAAGAAGCACCGACTACACCTGAGAATATGCGTCAACGGATTATCAATGCTTGTGCGAGTATTGATGAAGATACTTTAATAAAAGTTCAGCATTCT
>NW_021849374.1:4590-10046 GCF_003651465.1 Formica exsecta | reverse complement strand
TAAAATATAAATATTAAATATATGTAAAATATAATATGTATCACATAAAGAGAATATTGCTTACTAATTAATTATAAAACTGATTAAATTATGCCATACACATATTGAATAATGTTTTCGATATTTTTAAATTCACGGTACTTTGTATATAGATTGCACTACTATGTATAAAAAATTCTTAAAGGAATATCCGATTTTTATTACTCCGTTTAGTCTTTCATATTTTCATTCTTGGAATTTCACGACTCAAAAGCGACATTCTTATAACTTGTAATCCAATATCGATACGTAATATCGCGTTTACGATTATTATTGTATGCTGTGGCCATCTCTATGAAAAGAATTCGAGACGTCGTATAATATTTTTTATAAAGAAATTCTTTTAAAAATTAAGAAGGAAGCTCTCTAATGAAGCATTCCCCTGTAATTTTATTCCAAGTATAACAAAGAAAAGTTTATGCAATCAGTTCTGCGCAATGAGATTATTATACACAGCAATAATAGTAAATAACTTGTGTCTGCGTCGTTATTCAATGAACACGATGCTGTTTCTTTTGTAAATTAATACTGTGAATACCTTTTGCCTTCGACGGAATAAAAAATAATGGGAGTAATAATTAGTATACACTTCGAAACGAGATATATCGCGACTATCCATAGAACGAATTACGATAGAGAATGAGCATGATGTACGATACTATTAACCTCAGACAATAAAATGTTATTATCGATGTTACCCTATTATTTGTATACGTTTCTTACGTACCTTATACAGCATGGAAATGAGCTTAACATCAACAATTGAATAAATATTACCTCTATCAATGCACGAATTTTTCCGAATAGTGATTGTAAATACTAAGTAAATAATAAATAATACGGAAGTTTACATAGGAAAGGAACTTATGACATTTTTTTATTTTTCTTTTTTTTTCATATAAAAAATTATTCTATATTTTCATTTTGCTTAGTCACATGCGTCACACGTCTACGTTTAATAGCTTTCATTCGTTCCAAGCTCTCATTTTTCTCCTTCTCAAGAATTTCCTTCAATTTTTCAAGATGATTCTGATAGTTGAGCGCGTTCGCCGTGGTACTCAATTCCATTTGTTCGATATTAGGCACGATTTTATGTGCGCCACTCAACATTTGCTTAAATATCCCGACTTGATTCGGTGTGAGCACGGATACTGCAATGCCCGGTTTACCCGCCCGCCTAGTTCTACCGGCTCTGTGTATGCAAGAGAATATGAGGGTGACATAACAGGAGCGCATGTTCGTCAACAAATATGTAATTTATTGGCTACTTGATAAAAATAAAATAATATAACAAAACGTAGAATAAAGAGTATTTTATTATATTATAACAGGAGCGCATGTTCGTCAACAAATATGTAATTTATTGACTACTTGATAAAAATAAAATAATATAACAAAACGTAGAATAAAGAGTATTTTATTATATTATGTTATATATACTAGAATAATGCCAAAAACAAAAAAACAGTATTATATTTTTATCATTATATGATAAACAGTCTTACGTTATACAGTCTTTAATATTATCTTAAGATAATATTAAACAAAACAAAAAATATATTATATTTTACATTAAAAGATATACTAAATAACAAAACATAAAACTTTAAAACTATCATATTATTTATATATTCATAATATAAAATTTTAATGTATATATATTCATGACTTATTATAAAACTTAATTATTTATTTACTCATTTTTGCAATGTTATTAATATGATATGTAATACACATATTGTTCGTATTACATAGGTATAATTATAGTTACGTAGATAATTAGATAGTTTATTATTTATTAGTTAGGATTTATTAATTCTAGTAGTTCTAGGGTTTATTAATTCTAATAGTTATAAAATGCATATAGAAGACATTTCTCTACATATAAATTGTAACATTCACCATACAAACTTTAATGTGTATACACATATATACACATTATACAATTTGTATGGTAAATGATACTATTTGTATAGAGAAATGTTTTATATACAGAGTGCGGCATTTATAGTGACGCGGGCATATTTTTCGGAAACGAAGTGAGATATCAAAAAATGTTTCAGACAAAAGTTGCATGGTTTCGAGGGGGACACATGATGAAAATATGGACTTGATCTTGAGTAACCTTTTCAAGGTGAGGTCAATGTGATCGATGTTTTCTTAAATGGAATCCCCCATTTTTTATTGCATATTCTTGTAGCTTATGTCGAGAGCTTTCCAAAACACTATAATAAAGTATTTTTTTATTAAGTACTTTTTGAGTTATTTTATATTTTAATCTGACATATTTTGATATAAAAAATAAAATATCTCGTAAAATATTTAGTTTTCGATAATCTTACCGTAACACTTTTATAAAAAGGGGGGTTCCATTTAAGAAAACATCGACCATATTGACCTCACCTTGAAAAGGTCACTCAAGGTCAAGTCCATATTTTTATCATGTGTCCCCCTCGAAACCATGCAACTTTTGTCTGAAACATTTTTTGATATCTCACTTCGTTTCCGAAAAATATGCCCGCGTCACTATAAATGCCTCACCCTGTATATATGCATTCTTTATATAACTTTTTAGTAAACAATTTAGTAATTATTTAATATAAAACTTATTTAAAAAATAACTTATCTAATACAAAACTTACATAGGTGTAGCTTTTTCAGTTCTCAATATTGTGCCTTTATTTCCTGTTACAACTAGAGGTTCAATATTATGTTTCTTTCCAATTAGATCTGTCAATTCTCTGTAATAATGTATCTTATATTACAAAAAATCCTAATGTGTGAATGTAAATAGATTATATTAATCCTTTATCAATCAAATTATGAAAATATTTACGTTTCATATGGACATGATGCTCGATTTCTGCCTGTTTTTTTTTTATTATTTGTGATCATATTTTTGTAGGATCTTTCTAATGATTTAAATTTATTCTCCACTTGTGTATTTATTACATTATAGCCTTGCATATTCATTTCTTCAGCTATTTTGTGCCATAATGTTTTTTTCTTTCTAATTTTTCTTTTTATTAATAAATTTTCTTTTTCTTTATACAAATATAAAAATAATTTTGTGCTTGCATCTGACCATGAAAAAATGTCTTCTCTATTTTCAGTATTTTATTCTTGTATAACATTTTCTTCATAATTACCTCCTTGATTTTCTATTTGATTATTATTATCATTTAATGGAATAAATATTGACTTGTTGTTGACAGTGCAAGTTAATGAGTCGCAAGTAAAATTAATATCTGCGTAACAGATTTGAAATTCTAGCCCTCCTAAAAAATAGAAGTAATATATATAAATTTTAATTTTTATTGATTTCTAATTAGATCATTATTAGATATATTAAATAACTTTAGTACTTTCACAAATACAAGTAACGTTTCCATTTTTATCAATGATGATGTTCCCTGCTGCATCTCTTTGAATAATTGCTGTTTCCATGATCTTGATTTATTTGTTTTCAGCTAATTTAAACATGAATTTTATATTTTATTATTAACAATATAACTTTATGAATAATGTAACAGTTGCAGATAAAGAGATTTTTATGTAGAAAACTAATTTTTCTATACAAAGGCACAAAACTTTATTCAAATTTAATAAAAGTTAACAATATTACAGTTTGATTTTCTCAAATTCTGATAAATATAATTTTAGGGTTTATAATTTAATATTAAAAGATTGTTGATTACTTTAATGTAGAGATTACTTTAATAGGTTATTTCAATAATGTTGATTACTTTAATAAAAGTTATTACTCTCTTTCTTTCTTTCTTTAATATTTAACAATTTATTTTAATATTCAATAAATTATTTTAATATCTATAAGTTGTGATATTACCCTAACAACACACACGTTCAAAAGACGTCCAGAGGACATCCAGAGGATGTAAAACATCATCTGGAGACCCAGTGCAGCGAGTACAGTGAACTGTCGCACTGAATTTTGTTGCACTGCAATAGAAAACAGATTTGAGTCATATAGCACCGCAATAAAGAACGCTCCAGTGCCGCTAGTGTACACTAGTGCAGAAAGTTCAGCAATAAAAAACAAACCTATTGCCTTTGATGTGCTGCGGAACATCATAAGATACGACTAGTTGTACATTCGGAATGTCCAAACCTCTAGCCAGCGCGTTTGAGCTTATTAATCTAATCGGATAATCAAGATTAATCAAATTATTAAAGCTAAATTATTTTTTTCTTTACTTTTACAAAAAATACATAATTTATCTTTATTATTTCATTTTCTTAGAAAAAAGAAAACGAGAATTAAAAATTAAATCATTATCTCAAAACGGAAAAAATTGTGTTTTATAAAATTAGAATTATTTTACTTTGACAAAATGTAAAACTTACATATGTATCTCTGCGCTTCCGAATTTGCCAAGGATACTTTCGCGTTGTTTCGACGCGAGCTGTATAATTCTCCGACCGCGACATTCCGTTCCGACAAGAGTGATCGCATCAAGAGCGCCAGTCTGTGCGCGGTATGTCCAGAATTCGTGAAAACGAGAAATGGTATTGTGCCTCGTCAACAGCTGATACAGGGCAACTGGTTTGTATTCGGCGGTGCATTCCACCGCAAGTTCCCTCAGTTCTCCCGGACTCGTGTAACGTCCGATGAAATCACCCGCAATCTTGTCCAAATTTACATCTGTGTCTTGGTCGGTCACAACGGTCGTGAATAGTATTGGCTGAAATAAGCCTAACCAGCTCAATTTTTCAGGATCTTGCGACAAGGTTGCGCTAAATAATAGTTTTTGAGCTGGTATGATTTTGCTGTTAAAAAATTAATGAATTCATATAAGTGACTAGTAGATATACTTAAATTAATAAATTAATATAAATGACTAATAGACACAATAATCATTATATTGTCTTCAAACTTAAAAATTGTTCCCATATGAGAAAATATAATATACAAATATATTTTTTAAATTTTCCTACTGAAAAATTAACCTGTAATGTATATTTCCGAGCGTTAAAATAGGAACGCGAGAGTGAGGTTCAGGTAAATACTGTATCTATTCCGCTGCGCGATCGGCTTCATCGATGACGAGAAACCTTAGAGAATCGAAGGAAAATCCGGGTGTTTTTAATATATGATCCACCAAACAGCCAAGCGTCGCGATTATAATATCCACCGTAGATAAATACTTTTCTCTTTCAGCTGCATATAAATATTTTTTTGCTAAGTTTTTATATATGAAATTAAATCATTATAGAGGCATTAAAGATAAATACATACTTTTCTTAATTATACTATTTTGCTCTTGTTCAAACGAGAAGGCACCCGAAAGCAGGCCCACTTTTAAATTTGTGTGAGATGTATAAATGACTATTACTTTATAAACCTGTGCAGCCAATTCTTGTACTGGTAGAACAATTAAACAGCGTATCTTTGGTAC
>NW_021849374.1:0-1730 GCF_003651465.1 Formica exsecta | reverse complement strand
TTTTTTTTGTTTTTAAATCTGATAGCAAAGAAAACATTCTTTCTGGGTCGGCATTTGAATTTGGAAGTGATCTAATAGCATTCAAAAGAGACTTCATATTGGGATATGTACGTTTTAAAATTTCTTTCCACATTTCATCAAAGTTTAATTTTGAAAGATGTTCTTTTTCTGCTGTTGTAAAATCTAGATGTAAAGTATGCCACTCTTTTTTTAAAGCATTTTCGTCAAAGCCACTGAGGGTTTGAGCAATAAAAGAAACATTATTAAATGATGTTTCTCTGTCAATACTACATAATGCTGTGTTGAATTGGAAAACTGTTAATTTACATAAAAATTTATCTTTAATGGGCAATCTTTTACTAATTTCCTCGGCAGCAGTCACGTAAAATTGTAGACAATTATCTCGAACATTTCCAATTATGTCTGCGTGTCCTTTTTTCATTAAACTTTCGAGATATTCTTCACATTCATATCCTAAATTTATATCATTTAAAGATTTTTGGTTTTTTTTCAGAAAATTTAAAATCATTACATACATTTTTTACAAGCTCTGGTTTCAAAAAATGTTTGGAAATTTTTATTAAAAGTTCCAATGACTTTGGCTGCAACAAGTGAACTCTTGTTTCCACAGCTTGAAAAAATGCATTAAAAGAATTTAAAAAATTTAAAATATGCTTTAAAAATAACAAATATGCTTTTACATCCGGATTTTCCATCACAGATAATAAATTGTCTCCTGATTTAGTTTTTTCACTTATAACCATTTCAGTCAAAAAAAGCTTCGTAGTATCCCAAAAATCAAGAAGTCTCACAACACATGAATGGTGAGATAGCCATCGTGTAGTAGATAATTTTAAAATTTTACGGTTTGTTTCCTGAAAACATTCAGTAAATTCTTAAAAAATAGCAGCACGCTTAGGACTACTATTAATATAATTTGCTATCTTTTTTAAAAACTCCTCGCAATATTCCGGTATTTTAGCACATGCAGCATGTGCAGCTAATGCCGCGGAATGGCATGGACATGGAAATGTTAATAAATTTGTACAAAATTCTTCTAACTTTTTTTTAAATGAGAGATGTTTACCTGTCATGACAGATGCATTGTCGCATGACAAGGCAACAATATTTCCAAATGGAATGTTTAATTTCCACATTTCACATTTAAATGCATAAATGCATTAAATGCATTAAATAATTTTTGCGTCAATATTAATTAATTTAATTAATTGCGTACGAATGTCTAATGTTTCAGGATCAACAAGAAACGTCATAAACGTCATCCATTTTTCATTACAAATATCAGATGTTTCATCAATAAAAATGGAAAATTTAGTATTTTGAATGCTGTTGACCACACGGTTCGTCTCGACCGGACACAATACATTCGAAGTAATATTTTTACATTTTGTTTGACCCATACTCATACTTTTTAATACGTTAGGATCTTTTCCTATTTGTTGAAAAAAGTTAAGGATATCTTTTGCCGTTTGATGCGAAATATTCTTATTAGCAATTAATGCGGCATATCGAATTTCTGCTGATTTTTTCCGCTCTTCAAACGGCAAAAGTGAGTCATCCATCATGTTGATATTTTCATCCATGTTCATTGTTTCTGTCTTCTTTTCTTTACATATTTTTATATGTGCTTCGGATTCTGCTGAGGAAAGCGAGGGGGGGATTTGAGGCGGGAGGAGGCACGAACCAAGCATCCATCTCTTCCGTGGCAG
>NW_021849373.1:0-2645 GCF_003651465.1 Formica exsecta | reverse complement strand
CAATATAAAAACAATGTTTTTATTCGGTTATACAATATTCATTTAGGGCGGAGTTTCAAAAAGGTCCCGTCTCCGATTCTGATGAAACTTTGTGAAAAGCTTCCTTTCAGGTTGAAATGAAGGGGGTGGTGTGACGTCCTAGCCGCACGTCTTATTTTTAAATAAACATTAAACTAATTGATAACGCACCCATAAGAGGTGAAAGAAATGAAAATTTAAAGAGAAGTGTTCGTTCATATAGAGACAGTAATATTAAATATTCATACTTGCGAAACACCCCGTATATAACCAACGCTCAAGCGCTCTAGCGGGTGATATAAAATAACCATACCATATAGACTATAAGAATAAGTAATAATAATAACTTTATATTTGCATTTAAAATAATAAAGACTACACAGTCAGTCAGACTAACAATCCGAATGTTACAAATTAATACATATATACATATACATACTTATATATTGCGACGTAGTACATATTCCTTTTAATAATTAACTTTAATAAATAAAACTAATTTCTAAAATATTAAAGTCAATAAGAGAATGCAATACGGAAAGAATAAAGCAACGAACAATGCAAATGTAACGTTATTAAACTAATAAATGCGTATCCCTTATAGGCATTGCGAAACGGGATAATTGGTACATGCTTTAATAATTTTAAGTACACACACACATTTATATATGCACACGTTAATATTAAGAATTTTATATTCATATCTTTATACGCATTTATACGCGTACACATACTCTATGCTACGCGCACACATATTTTATATAACGTAGCATCTTTATTATTAACATTGTATTTAGCAATAAGGAGCTAGGAGTATAAGGAAATAATATTTTATTCACTGTAGTATTATAAGAGTCTTAAACTGTGCATGGTGATGCAAGTCGGCCGTCGATTAATACTTTTATCCGCCCGGCGAACAACAGGATGCAGAGGCTGATGCAACCGACTTGGTATGCAGACGATGAAGTCATGCAGTGACGCTATAGCTGTCCTTCTCGCACACCAGGAAATCCCCGGCGCACATCAGGGAAGCCCCGAGTGACGTAGCACTCCCTACCAACAGTGCTTCCCACTTGCCATATTCACGCCCACGGATTTTCCACCAGCATCAGAAGACTCTATACAAAAAATGCTAGAGAGCCCTATCCCACCAAGTACATCAAGGCGCTCCCACTGCAGCATCTCCCCACCAACACCTGAAGACCGGAGGAGCTCAGAAAGAGCTCAGCATCGAACATTACTATTCCCGAACTCTGAATTGTTAACACATACTACTATTTTCGACTGTAAAGCAGTTACTCTGAATTCCGAATCGTTAACACGCATAGTAATCCGGCGTCCGCGTCGTCAAACTCTCGCACAGTCTTAAAGACTTGTACATTGTACTACGAGTATACCAGGCGTTAGTCTAACGTCCTGTAATAATAAACATTTAATTATTAAATAACTAGTGTTATTTTATTCCACTTCATTTTACCAACTATTACTACAATAAGCGCATACGCACTATTATTCTTGGAGAACCATCATCAAGGAGAATCCAGCATATTAACCATTATTTCAGTACTTATAACCATTTAATGGTAAGCTAAGATATTACTTCTATATTATTACTGACAAGTTATCAGCCTTCTGGTCCCCGGTAAACCCGGTGTATGCAGGGTGACCGCAAAAAAAAAAGATTTTAACTCTTACTATTTCATTACGATAATATAATATTAATATTAATTATAAAGGATTTGCATATTAATATTAATTCAATTTTACTGACCTTATATTAACATAGTCACGTTTATAACGAGTTACTTGAAGATAGTAATTCATTTTTAGAATTTTAATTTTTTTTAATAACTTCGAACACTGAGACGTGACACTATTGAACCTTTATCAAAAGGGGTTCCGTCAAGAATAGTGAAAATAATGTGATTGTCCTTTCTTGTAAACAATGAGTCGCGGGTTTCATTTAATTTAAAGGGGGTTTTATCATCAGAGGATCTGGGTCTAGGGGATTCTGATTCAGTCTCACTGTTAGAACTTCCGTCTGTCGTTATCGGTTCATTTTTTTTATATTATTATTTGATTGTTTGAATCTATTTCCCTCTCTGAGTCCATTACATCGGGGAATGAGAATTGCGGTTCGTTATCAACAATTACAGGAGGGGATTGTAAAGCATCTTCTGTTATGTTTCTAATTATTATTTGTTGTTGAGGATTCGTAATCGTATTATCATTGGATGAGATAGTAATAGAAGGTCTGGATTGTTGGGTAGCTGTTTGGTAAGAGAAAAGAGATTCGTTAGAGCTTTCATCCATAGTGGTTAAGGGGATCCAAAAGTGACGGCCGAACTCCGACGGGTTAGATGCCGGAGCGACGGGCGAACTCCGACGGGTTAGTGCCCTCATCTAAGCGTAACTAAAATTATCGATAATACCGACCGAAATTATCGATAATATCAATAATTTTAATTCCGCTGTTACCGATATTAATATTTCTGCATGTTTTATGCATATTTGAAAGATAATTGTGTTCAATATGTTGAAATCGGACAACATCGTGTATTTCTACTGCTCTTATATACGCGTATCTAAGCGTATAGATAACAGTATAATATAGACGTGTCTGCCTT
>NW_021849372.1:0-536 GCF_003651465.1 Formica exsecta | reverse complement strand
GTAATAATTACAGACGCGAAACTAACATTAATGACTGTCGGCGGCAGCGAAATGAATGGAGAGAGCTTAATTTACATAGTTCGGATGAGCGACGTGTGCCCGTCGGCCGTGCGACTTAATCTACCAAAATGTTCACAAAGTTAATTCACCAAACCGCGTGGCTCGACAACTATTAAGGGCGCGACTCATCCGAACTAATTACCTACAAGAAATCGGCAACAAAATCGGGCTGGCGACACTCGTCCCACCGGCTGGAAGCCCTCGAATTTTCCTGAATAGACCTGCGTCCTAACGGATGGCTCGCCGAACAGTGCCGAGCGAGAGTCCTGCAGGAGACACGCCGGCGCAAAAATCGCTATCGTGCCACCTGTGGCGCTTTCGCGTTACGCAGGGCCGTCCTGCGGTCCTCGCGATCCTTGTTGTCATCACGGCCGTGTTGGTGGGTTCATCGCCCCGGAGTTTCCAAGATTTTCTGCTGTTCGGCTTAAAGATGCGGGCTTACGGCTGCGCCCGATCGGCTCTCTATCCTATTTGGT
>NW_021849371.1:0-513 GCF_003651465.1 Formica exsecta | reverse complement strand
ACTTTAAATAACATATTAATATATTAATATTTAATAAACATGAATTTAGGAAATTGGAACGACAACAGATAGAAAGAAAAGAAGAGGAAGCAATGATTGTGTCAAGCGAATCGTCTACGGACAAAGAAAATGAAAAAAAAAAGAATACAAAGAACGAAAAAAAGAGGAGGAAGAAAATTAAAAGAGAGGAACAAAAAGTATGTTACATTTTTTAATGCAATAGATTATAAAGTTTTAAAATCATTTCGTTAATTTATTAATTTATTGCTTTAATTGTTGTGTTATCTATGTAGCTACTACTTATCAAGAGGACGAAGAGTACTACTCATCAAGAGGACAAAGAGGAGGAGAATGGAGAGGAGGGTGGAGAGGAGGATGGAGAGGAGGGTGGAGAGGAGGGTGGAGAGGAGAAAGATGGAGAGGAGGAGGATGGAGAGGACGAGGACACCGATCCAGTGCCAATGCCGCATGGAATATGGATCACGCAAGGCCAGGAGGGTCTACAGGCCCTGT
>NW_021849370.1:0-2075 GCF_003651465.1 Formica exsecta | reverse complement strand
AACACGTACGGTATACCGCTCGAGAACAAGAAAGTGCCGGGCTTGCAAAAGGACGAGAATAACGGTGCGATCATGACCGAATTTGTCGGGCTTAGAGAAAAAATGTACGCGTTGCGAGTAGATAGTAAAATAGATACAAAAAAGGTTAAAGGCGTCAAGAGTAACGTCATAGGGAGAACGATAACGTTCGACGATTACACGCGGTGCCTGCGCGATGAAATTGAAATGACTCGACAGCAGTCCTGCATAAGGTCAAAATTGCACGAAGTGTACGCAATCAGCAAGACAAAAATCGCCCTGAGTCCGTACGACGACAAGCGTTTGCGATAGTCCTCGAGTAAATAGGTTACGGGATTAGTATGCTGCACTTTAACGATCTTAAACAACTTGGTGGTCCAATTTGGCGTGTAACCCTTCTCGAAGATCGTCTTGTACTTGCTAACGCGTACCGAGTCACCTATTTTGAACTTTGCCGGACCCGCGATTTTTATCGCGCTGTACACCGTAGCCAAGAGTCTTTCGGCGATCGCGGGGGTAACGTCGACGGGTCGCATACCGATCGTTCGATGCTTGCGCGTGTTGTAATCCGACACGAGTCGCGGCAACGCGTCGACCCACTTGTAAGTTCCGTTGAGCGTAAACATCTTCCACATGTCGTTCTTTAACGTGCGATTGAATCGTTCGACGACCGATGCCTTCAACACCGAATACGTGGAATAATGATTGATGCCGTGTTTCTTCACGAGACGTTGCACGTCGGCGTTGTAAAATTCTTTCCCCATATCGGTTTGCATATTTTTCGGGTGCCTCTCGCTATCTCGAATTATCTCTGCGATAGCATCAGCCGTCTCGCTTCCGCCTTTACTCTTGAGCGGTACGGCCCACGCGTACTTGCTCAACACATCGATGACGGTGAGTATGTAGTGGTAACCTCTGTTGAAACGAGAGTACGGACGCATCTCGACGATGTCAGCTTGCCACAGATCGTCGTAACCCCGCACTACGACGCGTCTTCGGGGAAAATTTCTTCTCGCCGGAGCATGCAGTTCCTCGACGAGTCGTAGCTTCTCGATATTTTTACGTCCGTCGGATTTTAACGATGTCATGTTTTTAGCTGTGCGGCTGGTCGGCGCGTAATAATATGTGCAAAGAAATTACATCATAATTTATATCTCTAACTTTTTTAACCATTCAATAACCGTTTATTCTCGTTCATCGTCTTTCAATAATGGTTCTTTGTCATCCGTCATTCGTCGCCGTTCGATAGCCGTTCGTAGCCGTTCCTGACCCGTTCGGTAGCCGTTCCTGATTCGTTCGCAGCCGTTCCTGAACCTTTACCGTCCCGTCCGACAGCCGTTCCTGAACTGTTCGGCCGTCCTTCAACCGTTCGTAGCCGTTCGTGAACCGTCCTTTGCTGTCCGTGTTTGTTGTCTTGTCGTCCATTGTCGTTCGTTGATAGCCGTTCGTAGCCGTTCCTGACCCGTTCGGTAGCCGTTCCTGATTTGTTCGCAGCCGTTCCTGAGCCGTTCCTGAGCCTTTCGATAACCGTCCGACAACCGTTCCTGAACCATTCGTCCTTCAACCGTTCGTAGCCGTTCGTGAACCGTCCTTTGCTGTCCGTGAACCGTTTGTTGTCGTCCAGTTGACGTTTTTGACGTTTCGTTAGCGTTCGTTGACGTTTCGTCGTCGTCCGTTGACGTTTCGTTAGCGTTCGTTACTCGTTTCTAATCTTGCACGCCGACGTTTCTAATCTAGCGATATTCGCACGCCGAAGCTCGTTTACCACAGTCTGTAACGCTCGCACGTCTTTCTCTAACGCGGCAAGCTTCTCGTCTGACTCTTTCAGTTGATTTCTCAACGTTTTAACGCACCGATCCAGGTACAGTTTGTTGACGGCGTCGGTATCAGTCTCAGGTTGCGCTACACGGCGAATCTTGCGCGACCTCGCGTCAAAGTCCGTAACGGTGCGACACAGAGCGTTATCGCGCACAAAATTTCTCATTAATCCGCTCCATCAACGGTACGAAATAGCGTTTGTCACGTCTTTGCTCTGCTCGGATATCCCAAATTTGTTG
>NW_021849369.1:0-827 GCF_003651465.1 Formica exsecta | reverse complement strand
CTTCCTCAATCGAATTGCTACTTTGGTTTCTTAGAAAATTTATGACGCCTGCTTTATTAAAAACTGGAGTGTTAGGACCGTGAACTTTTCTGATCGTGCCAATCATCTTCTTTTAGAGGAAACTGATTTTGGTTTTGAATGCAAAAAATATTTACAGCACATAAATAATCAGAAAATTTTTCCTAAAATAGACGTCGATTTTATTCGAGAAAATTGTTTGCAATTTTATATAAAAGCATGTGAACAAATTCGTGATCGTCTTCCAATCGACAATAACTTTTTACATGTTGCAGTTTTCGATAACAAAACTGCATTGTTTGAGTGTGATCGAGAGTCAACGGTTTTTAGAGTACTACAGGTTAATCGCAGATAAGGAAAATTAGTCGATGAAGATGAAGTGCGAAATGAATGGAAATCTTTATATGAAGTCGATCTACCTACAAAAGTCGACTGGTCTAAATTATCCTTCGATGATATGTGGAGACAAATCGGTTTGTATTTTACGGACGAAGAAAATATTCGTTTTCCAAATTTACGATCGCTTTTAAACATTGTAAGAACTCTTCCTCACTCAAACGCTGAAGCTGAACGCGTATTTTCCATTATTCCAGATGCAAAAACAAGAAAAAGAAATAATATGTCCATTGAGACATTAAATTCAATTTGCGTTATAAAGTACGCTTTAAGAGCTAATGATAAAACTGCTCGCACTATGGCAGTGACACATGAACATCTAACTCTCCACACGACAGAAAATTTATATAAAAATCAATACCTGAGCAAAAAAGCAACTTAACATTGCATTCACACGACGATGAAGAAGAGAT
>NW_021849368.1:0-4208 GCF_003651465.1 Formica exsecta | reverse complement strand
ACATTGTACCAGAGAAAGCAAAGGATTAATAATAAAATAATCAGTCACCATATCACATCGGAATCTCCTTCTAGTTTTTTTCTTATTCCCGACCAGCAAATAATCTCACGAGAGAGCGATTCGGTCGCCAACTACAAATTCGTATAACTCGTGAACAAATTGGTCCTTCGAGCCGGATTTCGGGAGTACGGAGACTTGTAGTGTGAGATTAGTGAATGTGCTAGTAATACTGTTAGTTCTCCAATTGAACCTCGTTTTCGTGAGTTCTACTATATCTAGTATCTGCCGAGTCGATATTGTGTATTTAGTGAGACTCGTCCGTGGTTTTCTTGCGGTATCGTGAGAAGCGAGCGCGCGTTAGTATCGCGTCTCCGCTCGTTTTTCCGCACTCAGGTATTAGCATTTGCGTCTGAACCCTTCCGCCGGCTACATACTCGGTTGCCGCAATGCCGAAAAACTTCGCAAACTTACTCGCGCAACAGCACTTGACGATACAGCTGATTGCGCGCATCCTCACGAATTATAGAAAACTGGGCAAGGATAAATTCACAACTGTGAAGACTCGCTCTAGACTATCGGATCTTGATAAATTGTGGAGTGAGTGTCGTTCCTTGCACACTCAACTTCAACAGGCGGCTTCCGAGAAGGACCTGCGGCAGCACGAATATTTCGTCAACGAGGCTTTCTTCGAGGCAGCGACGGAGTACGAATCGTCAAAGGATGCGCTGATGGAGCTACTTCCTCAACAATCTTCGGATATCGCTTCCGTCAAACAGATCAACCCGGACGGTTCCTCGGCAAGTATCGACCCGCACGATAGTTGTAACTTCGCATTACCAAAGATTAAAATACCTCCATTCAACGGCGATTTGATTAAATGGGAAGGCTTCCGCGATTCTTTTGAAGCGTTAATTGACAGTAACTCTTCTTTGTCGGAAGTTTAAAAATTGTACTTTCTTCGAAGGCAACGCTGCGCTTTTGATCGAGCATATTCAAATATCCGATTTTAATTATAATGGTGCGTGGGAAATATTAAAAGAAGAATACGATTGTTCTCGTACGTTGATCATGGCTCATATTCATTCGTTTGCTAGTTTTCCAGTGATGAAAACAGAATCTGTAACTGAGTTAAAACGCCTACGAGATATTACAAACGCCTCGTTATCCGCGTAAAAACACTTGAAAAGACCGGTAGAACATTGGGATGATTTATTGGTCTATTTCCTAGTGCAGAAGTTAAGTGCGCGAACAAAACGCGAGTGGAATCTTCGATTGGGAATCTCAAAGGATTATCCCACTTACGCGAAATTAATCAAGTTCGTTACTGAAAGAATTCAAGGCTTGACTTTGCAAGAAGACAATATAGAATATTCTTCTTCCCGCGTTGCAAGCGAAAAGCCAGCGAAGAATAAATTTCATGTCTCGGTTCACAACGTGACTCTTCGAAAATGTGCCTGCTGTTCAAATAATCATTTTACGGTGTATTGTCCGAAGTTTAGGAAAAAATCGATCGATGACCGATACAGTGTCGCGCGTCAATCGCGTCTATGCTTTAACTGTTTAAAACTCGGGCATTTTCCGGCCAAGTGTAAGAGTGAGAAGCGATGTTCAAAGTGTCAACAATTGCACAATACATTATTGCATCGCGACTCCTTCTCACTTTCTTCGAATGCAGCTGCAGCAACTACTGCAACTACTGCGTTAGTAGTACCTGCATCATCCATATCGGCTAAGGACTCAGAGCCGTCGGATACGGCTGAGGTGCATTGCATTTCTTCGCTCAAATGTACCATACCGCACGAAAAGAGAATATTGCTAACTGAGTCTCCATCGGCCGTATTTCTCGCGACCGCGATAGTTAGACTGCGTACTTTGGAAGGAGGAGAGATCACGGTGCGGGCCCTCCTGGATCAAGGTTCCTCATGCAGTTTCATTACTGAATCTTTGGCCCAAAGATTACGCGCTCCGCGTCAGCAGGCAAATTTACACGTCTCCGGCTTTGGTGAACGCTACAACGGCGTTGCAAAATCATATATCATTCTCACGCTCCTTCCGGCCCACGCCCATAATCCTAAACTCCCACTCCGAGCATATATCTATCAAAAAATTACCGCTTATACCGCTACGAAATATCGAGCATTTGGAACGTGGCCACATTTGCGAAATTTGACGCTCGCTGATCCGGATCCCACGAGTCATGGATCCATTGATCTGCTCATCGGGGCTGACCTTTACGGAACCTTATTGCTTGGCGAGGTGCGCCGAGGTTTGGTCGGATCTCCGACTGCCCAGTCTACCGTCTTGGGGTGGATCGTCTCCGGCCCTGGAGATGCCTGCGGTTCGGATCGTGCAACACCTACCCCCGTACTGAATTGCGTCGCTACATCTGACGTCGACTCCTTATTAAAAAGGTTTTGGGAGCTTGAAGAAGTACCAGCAGAGCGCTCCTTCTCTCCAGAGGATGATCAATGTGAACGTCATTTTGTCGAAACTCACTCTCGGACGGCCTCAGGAAGATATATCGTTAGATTGCCATTCCGCGTTCAACCTCCTATCCCGATCGGGGAATCTCGCGACAAGGCGTTAAAGATCTATCGTCGCAATGAAAACCGACTGGCCATGATTCCGCTAGTTGCTGCGGAATATAATCAATTTCTCTCGGACTACGAAACCATGGGACATATGGAACGCGTTGACGATAAGGAAGCTCCTCGCTCGGCCTCTTATCTTCCCCATCATCCGGTTTTCCGTGAAGATAGTCTTACGTCTCATTTACGCGTCGTTTTTAACGCGTCTAGTATATCGTCAAACGGTACGAGTTTAAATGACCATCTACTTACTGGTCCAAAATTACAACAAGATATTGCTGCTATTATTCTAAATTGGCAAAAGCATCAATTCGTCTATATGGCGGACATCGCAAAAATGTTTCGCCAGATCCTAATTCACCGTGATGAAGCGGATTATCAACGCATCTTTTGGCGACCGCCGACTTCGCCGCATATTCTTCCTTTCAGATTACTGACTGTGACTTACGGAACCGCGCCTGCTCCCTTCCTAGCAATGCGAGTGCTTCAACAGCTCACTGAGGACGACGGCGAAGCCTTTCCCGAGGCTGTCCAAGTTTTGCGAAATTCCATTTATGTGGACGATGTACTATTTGGAGCCGACAACCTTGAAGAAGCACGAAAAATTCGAAGCCAACTGATCGCGTTACTGGAACGTGGTGGATTTCATCTAAGAAAGTGGGCACCTAACAATAGCTCTCTACTTGAGGATATCCCAGCTGGCGATCACGAGCTAGCTCGTGGTTTCCCTTTTGCCGACAACGAGTCGCTCAAAGTATTAGGTCTCTCGTGGTTTCCTAATGAGGATTGCTTTCGATTTCAGATCTCGAAACTAGAAAATACGGATCCTACGAAACGTGCAGTTCTATCATTCATTGCACGCCTCTTTGACCCTCTCGGTTGGGCCTCGCCGGTAATTATTACCGCCAAAATTTTAATTCAGGATCTATGGTTGCGAAAAATAGATTGGGACGCGTCGCTTCCGGAAGATTTATTACTGAAATGGCGAGCTTATTATGCAACATTTCCGCAACTGGTAAGTTGTCAAATTCCACGTTGGATGGGAACACATCGAGACTGCATTGCTTTGGAACTGCACGGTTTCTCAGACGCGTCCGAACGAGCATATTCCGCGGTCGTCTATTTGCGTTCGATGCATGAAATGAACGATATACGCGTCTCATTACTAGCGGCTAAGTCTAAGGTTGCACCTCTAAAGACTATTAGCCTCCCGCGACTTGAACTCAATGGCGCTCTTCTATTAGTTCGTTTGCTGGATTTTATTCGAACCTCTCTAACACTAAAGAACATCCCCATACACGGATGGGTTGACTCGACGGTAACCTTAGCTTGGATTTCGCAGCACCCCACCAAGTGGAAAACTTATGTCGCTAATCGCGTCTCCGAGATTCAAACAAAAGTACCAGAATTAAAGTGGCATCATGTTCCGTCGCGAGAAAATCCCGCAGATTGTGCTTCACGTGGTATTGCGGTGTCCGAGTACATCTCGCATCCATTGTGGTGGCGAGGCCCTTCATGGTTATCAAAACCATCCGTCTTCTGGCCGTCCTCGAATTCTACCAAAAGCCTCGATACAGTGGTTTAGGATGGACTACTCGAGGAAGCTTCCATTCATACTGG
>NW_021849367.1:615229-645572 GCF_003651465.1 Formica exsecta | reverse complement strand
ACATATATCCCCTTTGTACTGCATAATTCTGTATCATTTTTCATTCGTTTATGTATCATTCTTATTGTCTAAAATATCAATTAACAATATTGCACTATATTCTTTTACAGCAAACCAATGGAGTTGCATTATTATCTGACCACTCAAGGAAGAAGTCGACAATATTGGTGATGCAACGTATCATGGCGAGACAATCGGCCTCGGCCGAATGTTCGTGAGGAAAATTTGAATCAAACATATATTCATAAATGGCGCCGAGTTTAAGGCTGACTGGTCTTTCGCAACCGAAATCCAATTTCTTCCTTGGATTATTTTTTTTAAATGGTCTTTCTACAAGAACAGTCTCATGCTGCCTCATTACTTGATTCTCTGGCGTTTTTTCGTTAGCTTTTTGTCTAAAATCCTCCGGCGATTCGACATCGATGTCATTGTTATACTCCTTGTTTGTATCGTATTTCTTATCGTTTATAACTTTGATATATCCGTTATAGGGAGGCGTCGCTTGCGAAATGGGCATGGCATCAATTTTAGTCTTTTGTTCCATCATTACCACATCTATATCCAACATGGAGAGCGAATCATTGTACTCATCATCCAACAAATCTTGGACTGTCTTTCGTTCCAAATCTTTTTTCTTAAAGAAATCTTGAAACATCTTCCATGTATCAATGCATAGAATTTTGTCATCAAAAACCTTTAATGGCAAAAAATTAATTATTATTGAATAAATAGAGAAATAAATAGCTTTAAAAATCGGTTATACCTTATTTATGCGCTCGAGTTCATTCAAGAATATTGGATAATCGAATCTGTTGCCGTTATGTGCTGCAAAACAAATTGGTGGTGTGAGACGCTGTAGAAAGCACATTATTAACTCATAAACTTCACACTCAAAAGGCTGCAGTAGCAACATGTCCTCGTTAAATAATTCTACAAATTTATGAGAGATTATTATATCATTATATTATAAAATTTTTTTAATTTAGATTCTCTTCAATTTTATTTATGTATTAATCAATTTAAGCTAATAAAGCAACTTACTTGTCATATATGCTACAGTTGGTGGTATGATTTTTTGGGGATTGATCGGAAGTATTAGCTTATGCAAGACTCGCGGCAAAGATGCTTTGTTGCAATTACATATCGACTCTCTTGTAACAGCAACTAAAGCAATTTCCGTGATTCTTGGCATGATCTTTCCTTGAATCAAACCAGTTGTTTCCAAATCAAAGAATATAAATGTTTGAATTTCCATTATTTTAGATATTGACTTAATGGATTCTCTTCTTCATATCTTCTCTGCATTATCTCCTCATTATTTGATATGATGATTTCTATAAACTATCTCCAACAATGACATGCAATTATTGCAATTTTAATCGTAATAAAAGTAATGGGACAATTTTAATTTTTAAAAATTGTGGTTTTACTTACCATAAAGCGTCGAATAAACACGTTTATATTAATCTTTGATGAAATCTAATTGTACTTAAACAATTCATTTAACATCACTTGTAAAAAATCTCGTGGAATCAAATTTCCACGTGATGATACAACAATATTACAACATCGTAAGATCACGTAAGTTCTATTTCTGTTCTAATTAAACTCTCTGTACTTTTCATTTTTCATCTTTACTTCTCTCTCTTTCCAACATTAAAAATTATGTACTATGTATATACCTTTATTTTATTTTGAAGAAATAAATCATAAGAAGCCATTAAACACTTCGAAACAAAAAGAAATACCAACTTACAACTTTACCATAAGAGCAAAAGATAGATTGGTGCGATTGAATACAACCTATCGACTGGTGTCTAGGGTAATCAACGCGATTGACCAATCAAAGAGCCTTATTTTCAACTGGCCAATAAGTATTTTGTCCAATTGATATACACATTTGGATTGGTCGTTACAGTTTCGAACAAAAAAGTATGTAGACTGCAAGAGGTTATATGATATGCACACTTTTATTATTATATATGTATGAAAGTAAAGAATTTGTAATAAGTAAATAGATAGAGGATGTCGATAAACGATAGCCGTCTACACACGGTGAATGACATATTTAACAGAATGTCCAAGGATTTCGTAACTGTCGATGGCAACGTGAAGAAGATTCAAAAAGAGAATCTAACATCGTACAAAGTAGCAACTGTTATTTTAATTAAAGTTTATTGTAATGAAACTACTAAAGGTATATTTCATGCTTTCGTATTTTTATCATAATTGAACTATATAATATTTTTATACACGCTAATAAGTATGCCGATAAATCTAATTTGATAATATTTTGTAGCAATTGTGGAGAGACGCGATTTTTGTTTAGCGTCGTTGAAGCTAATTCAGGTAATCATTTTATTATACAAATGCCAAGAAGAACAGATCTCTTTCATATCACATCTATTCTTATTTCATATATTAATGTTTATTTTCAGTCAGCAGACTTGGAATTGACTCCTCTGTTGGACATGTTGTACGAACCAGAATATGCTTTACATCGGTTTGCAGATCAGCTGGAAGTAGAGCTGGATGTCTTGTATGAGAAAGGAGTGGATGGACTATTAGATCTGTTTGATAGTCTTCGCCGATTAATGGAACCCAAGGATCATTCGCTTTCTTTACCAGCATTGAACAGGAATTCTGTTCTTGGGCTGTACGTTCGTAGGATGCTTATCTTTTTCGAGAAATTGGCCTTTGATCAAGTAGTTATTCTTTATAATGATCTAAAAAAATACATTGAGAGAAAAATCAGTAATCCAGAAAACTCTGATATCTCTGTAATCTCTAAACAAGAAGATTCTGGTCCACATAAGTAAGTTTATATACCAAGAAAATTATAACTACTAGATTACATTACATTGTATTATATTATATATTACATTATATTACATACATTAGATTAAACAAGGTGTACCAGCTGTTTTGTGAATTAACAATGATGCTTTTTTAATAGAGTAAAAACCATTTGGGGTGGAAGACAGGCTGAATTACTCGTAGCACAGCAAGCGCATGCATTACAAACTGACGAGCATAAAGCTCTGCCACCAGTAGATCTGCAGGCTCTTGTTCAAGACCTTTTGAAGTCTACTCCCTATAATGCGGATGCGGTGAGTGTAAATGCGATATCCGCGGAATCAATATAAACGAAATAAGCATTCTTTTCCTTGTGTTTAAATTAATATAATAATTAAACCAAAATTGTTCTTTTGTTTTAGCATTATTTGAGTTACTTAAATTGCATTCGCGTGAGTGACTTTTGCGGAGCGGTGGACAGTCTATATCATTGTTTTGATAGACTGGCACCTTTGGAGAATCGATCCACACCCGAAGATCGATCTCGTACATTTCGATATGCAGCGCTCAACCTAGCCGTCTTACATGCCCAGTTTCACCACAAGTAATAAATTAATCCATTTATATTTTCAAGAGTCTAACTTTTTATTTCTTTATTAACAAAAGAAATATATGGTTTCTCTATCATTTATTTTACATATAGTATTATATTTGTTTCACAATCAAGTAATACTCGCGGCTTTCTTGGAAAGGGAAATAGCACAATACGCTTTAAAGGAAGCTATCACATTAGCTCAGGAAGCTGGAGACAACGTGTGCTTGCAGCTCGCGCTTTCTTGGATGACCTACTTGACCAACGAAGATAATAAGTAAGTTGAAAAAGAGAAATTTCTCACTTTTTATCTCAAATATTTTAGAACATAATTTTTTTTTTTGTAGTCTATAATCTATTATTAATAAACTTTTTTTACTAATTTTCTTAATCATTCGTTTATTAATAATAGATTAATAATAGATCAAGATCTTAGTGTTACAGATAGATTTTTTATTTTACTTTTATATTATATATTCATATATGCATCTTTCCATTATTTAGAGGACCTCTCATAGAACGCTCGGTCGGCAAAGCGAGTTTGCTTGGAATTACACATACGACAGGCTTAAGCCTCATTTCGCACGCACATAATTATACCCTGCAGGCCAAGAATCCTTCACAAATATTCGAGGTATGTAACTAGTCGAGAATAATTTGTATCCCCGACATATACGCGCAGATTTATACATTCATAATTAATTTATTGCAGATATTGATGAAGTCGGACATGTTAAATTGCCAACATTCAATGTCCGACTTAATGTCCATTACATTTGCGGAGAAATCCGCATTGTGGGCGTACTATGGTAAAATGGAAATGGCTTCTCTTTGCGGCCAGTTGTTGCTTCTCCATAATACGGGTGATAAAAAGCAGCACATGTTCAATGGGCCATCCACATGCCAGGCGATTGTCACTGTCGCCAATATGTTGATCGAACTGGGCGAATATATTATCGCGGATATTGTGCTAACTCATGCCAAGAAGAGATTTCCCAACAATCCTTGCAACAAAGTACGTTCTTTAATAGATAAGATATATTGCAGAAAAATTACATAGAGAGGAATAACTTTGTTTTAATAAAAATATCGAGACACAAAATATAATTTTTGAATTTTAAGAAATTGAAAATGAAAGATTTTTTTTTTTATTATATTTTAGATATGGATGCTGAGCGAACAGTTGCATATGTTTACACAATTAATGAGGCAAGAGAAATGGAGCGAGGCGGAGGCAACAGCCAGAAGTATTTCCAGTTTAGATAAATTGGAATGTAATCTCAAGTATATAAAGAATTTATTTTATAAATGCGCGTTTTTTGCACTTATACGAAATCGTACAAGTTTTAATCTTATAATTTTCAGATTGGCGGAAGTTTGCTTGGCAAAAGGCGATTTTCCAAAAGGGCTTGAGTACATTAGCATTATCATGAAGGATGCAGATGTGACTCCATTGTATATAATACGTGCAACACTTCTCTTCAGCCAGATTATGTGCGCTTCGTCCTCACCAGGCAATGGATCAGCGGTCGCCACTAATTGCATAGTACGTCTTTGTTCTGCCTTGGAATTAGCCACAAGAAATCATCTGTCGTACTACAAAGCACTTGTCAAGATGCATCTCGCTAACACACAAGTGAGTTTTCTCTATTAAAGATTAAATTAAATTAATCGAATTGAATCGAATTTATTGTTATTTGTAATTATTCCAGTTGTTGATGGACTTACCCACATTAGCCTTGAATCTAGTGGAGGACGCTATCCCCACAATCCTAGGTCATGGTGGTTGTTATGATCAAGGTAAAGCATTTATGTTGTACGGCAAGTGTTTGATAGCTTCGGCGCCGGAGAATCCTTCTGAAGCGCGGAAGGAGGTCATTTTAACCGGGATAAAAGCTCTGTCAAAGGCGCAGGCACTCTTCACCAAGGTCAACGCCATCGCGAAGGTCAAGAGCTCTTTGCATCTGCAAGCTGTCTTTTATAATGAAGTCGATCTTCTGCTTGAACGTAATCGATGCGCCTTCGAGTTTCGTCAACTGGGCGAACAATACCTAATGGCTTCTACCAATCCGTTTGTGTATTAAAATTTATAAGAGACTGTTCTTTTTTACATAAAAATACAGAAAAAAAACAAAGATATAAAGTGCTTCTTTGCAAAAAGGAAAATTTTCCTTCTCTCTTTTTTTTATTATTCACATTTTCGCAATTCACATTCTCATTCATGTATTTATTTATTGCCTCATATATATCGATTGACCATATATTCATGGAATGAAAATGATCAGCGGGAGAAAGAGAGGGAGAGACTTACTAAAAATCATCATGAACACGCGTGGATATGATTGCGCGCGCAACAAAATCTTCATTCTGCGCATGTGCTATTAAATTATGAATGAAGACCGAAAGAAAATTGAGAATATAAAATTTGCTCAGTTTCAATTATTTGAGATTAAATATTTTGAAGATAGATATAATATTTTTTATACGCGCATCTCAAATCATATACTGTCTCCCTTTTTCAGAAAAAGATGAGATTAATCGGCTGCCGCATCGTTTCTCGACACACCTGTCCTCTCTCTCTCTCTCTCTCTCTCTCTTTGTGTGTGTGTGTGTGTGTGTGTGTGAGTGTGTAAGAGAGAGAGCCATTTAGATTACGAAGGCTACGAAAAATGCGCCGATTGTAGCGCGTAATGGCACGGAGCAGAACAGCTGATTCCTTAACGTTAACGCAGCGGGGATTGAAGTACGGTCGTCGTCGTCTCAACGTTCTGCCATATCGGATCGCGAACGAGCATCGTATCTCGTACACGACGGCCACAGTTCGCGTATATAAAGAAATATAATATTGGCTCTCGTATACACGGACATTCGATATCGCGAACTAACAAATAAACGCTCCACGCGATTCCATTTAAAGCCAAGCTCAATTGTTTCCCGGGGATTATGGCCAGTCCGGTGGTCGGCACCGGATATAACTTTAAAGTTGTTTTACTTGGCGAGGGATGTGTCGGCAAGACCTCGGTCGCTCTTCGATACGTCGAGGACAAGTTCAATGACAAACACATTACTACGCTACAGGTAAATCGCGTATTTGTGTATCGGAATTCGATATAATTTGCGGATCTTATTTTTCTGCTCGTTTTTACCTCAATTCTAATATAATATACATAACGTGAATATTTTTTAGATTCGGTTTTATATAAGTTTAATTATATGTGTAATTTCTCTTTTTGTTTTTAAATATAAATCGGAAAAAATTTGGAAAATTTTTTTCAATAAAATACAAGTTTTTTAGATAAATATTATGTAAATATATGGAAAAAGAAGAAGCCATATAGATGTGTATAATGATTAAAATCTAATTTGCATGCATCCATTTGCGTTCTCTAAACCTGTATTATAAAAAACTTTCTTATAATGTCTTAAATGCTGAGCTTTTATTAACTAAATGTGTGATTGTAAAGTTTATATCATTTAAAAATAGATATCAACGTTGTATTTTGTTTCAGGCATCATTTTTGAATAAGAAATTAAATATCAATGGGAAAAGAGTTAATCTGGCGATATGGGATACAGCGGGACAAGAGAAGTTTCATGCGTTAGGACCAATTTACTACAGAATGTCCAATGGTGCCATTCTTGTTTATGATATTACGGACGAAGACACTTTTCAAAAAGTATGACTTGAGATTCAATTGCAATTGTAGAAGATAATCCAAAATATCTTATCAGATTATTCTAAATATGGAATAATTTGATAAGAGAACAATAAATATATCATCAATAAATTTTAAATACATTATCAATGTTCTGCTCTCTAGAAATTTGTCATATTAAAAATACTTTTGTAATATAATTTATTTATTTATTATTTATGTTATTTTTAGGTGAAAAACTGGGTGAAGGAACTCAAAAAAATGTTAGGTAGTGAAATTTGTTTAGTGATAGCAGGTAATAAAGTCGACCTGGAGAAAGATAGAAATGTTGCCATAGACGAAGCAGAAGAGTAAGTGCGACAATGTTTTTTTTCTTTCTTTACCAGGAATAATGGACGAATACAGAACGTGACAATGATAAATATCCTTCATCAGGTATGCCAAACAGGTGGGAGCTATGCATTTCCACACGTCAGCTAAGTTAAACCAGAACATTGAAGAGATGTTCTTAGATCTAACGCGACGTATGATGGAACGCGCGGATGAGGCTGAGCAAAAATCTACTCTCACGAGGAACAATAGCACACGCCGCAATGTTGTAATGGTAGAGGACGAAAGCGAACACACGCAACCGAGTAGAGGTTCCTGTTGTGGCAGTGGTGGCGGTGGCAGCGGTCTTTCGTAGATCTTTGAACGATTTACATTCAGTTTCAGACAAGGTCTAATTTCTAATCCACGAGTTATATATACGGGACGAAGCATTTTAAAAAGCCGTGACAGATTAGTATCTCCAAAAGTAAATTCTCTGTGATAATAATTTGTCACATTACGAATGTTTCATTTTTTATATGCTTGCCTATGCATTATGTATGTGTGAATACGTATGTATGCCAATATATATATACACATATTTGCGAGAAATATCTGTATATATCCATGAATAGCCAATTGGCTAAAAATTAGCTAATTTCAAGACAAAGACTTTAGATGATGCGGCCGTAATGTGAATCGAGAACATTTTTAAAGAAAACTAAGAAAGACACTTTTTCAGCTTTTATCTAAAATAATATTTTAGGGTTTAATGTACATACATATTAAATATCGATAATTTTGTTGTACAATATATTAATTTGAATTGTTTATCCAGTATCATTGCAATACGTTAATTCGTCTGAAATTATATAAATTAGCAATATAATAGAGTTGTTGAGTGTAAAGTTTAAATTATTGTTACTGTAAGTTATTTTATGAACATAAAATGGTAAGTTGTAATAATGTTATGGAAAGAAATGTCTCATTTAACATTATACCATAATCCCATCATGCTCCTAAAATACAATTTGGATTTTGCTTGTGAATGTTGTATGTAAAAAGTGAAACTGAAGATCTACAAATTAACATGCTTTATTACATGCTTTTTTATTGACAACAACGAGGAATGTAATCGAGTCACATCAGTTCTATACAGGTCTGGGTTAGTCTTTTCGATGATAGAGAGCAGAGATATTAGGCTCTGTCGGCCTATACTTTATCCCAGTTACCCATAATGGCAGGACTATTTAAAGGGATATACAAATTTGCGGTTCGCTCCGCAAAAACTGCTAAGTCTTTTATCTTTACATTTAAATGATGGACAAAATTAATTAAAAAATATTAAACTATACATGACATTCATTACATGCCAAGCTTTTTTCTCTTTTTCATTCACTCACTTTCTCTCTCTCTCTCTCTTTCGTTTTTTTGTAAAAACGATCATGTGATATTATCAGGTCAGGCGAATTTTCTTTTCCCGAGATCATAATTTAAAAAAAAATATCGTAAGATCGCTAGAATTTATACATGATGACTGAGTTACCACAACAGCCATTCTAATCACTTTATCATGCTCACGCTTGCTTTTTAATATTATGTTAACTCTAAACAGTATAAAGTATTTTACTTATAACTACTATATATATATAAAGAATGTCACAAAAGATGGAATGAACGGTTTAAAACAGAAAATATAATTTAATCTTTCTCTAATACTATCAGAGTGTTCTGTTACTTTTACAAAGCAAATAAATGCTCGTTTTAATTGTTTAGAGTTAACACAATGTCTTTCTATATTTATACATGTATAAATCTTCCTGTATTACAGTATATCTCGCCTTTCTCGAATTAAATACAATATTATATATACTACACTTGTTAAACTACAATTTATTTTATGTGATTGAATAATCAATTTTTTCGATATATACATAATGCGAAGAAAATGCCAAGTATTAAAGAGATTCATTACTTTATGATTCTTCTATTTTGTACCAAAACATTTTAGAAAAACTTTTTTTTATGAAACTTTGCAATGAAAATAAGCAACAGAAGCTGGTTGTGTGATATGCAAATATGTACATACTTTTATTAGAATAAAAAAATTAAATCGATTTAATTTAAATTTTTTAATTGACAAAATAAGAATAACATTAAAATAGAAACAACTTGATAAAGTTCGAAAAATTATAGATCGAAGAAATAATTAATATAAGTTACCTTAAAATAGATAATTAATTTATTATTTAAAAATTTTATTTAATTAAAAAAAAGATTAATTAAAGCAAAAGTCGGGACGAATCACGGTCCATGATCTCATGATTTCAGCGGCATTCAGCCGAATACTTTTTCGATTCTTGAATATATTATTTTCTACGCTTTGTTAAATAAGACTAAACGCTATATTTCTAAATAATCTTACATATTATATTTACTGCGTGACGTTCTCATATATCTTTGGTATTTGGTCGTAATTTTTCTCTAGATATACACACAAGTTGGCTGGCGTTCTAACATCGCACAACCGACATCCATTCGAACGTTTTATTCTTTCGTTCGGAAACATAATGTAACTACTCATATTAAAAAATCTTGTGCAAAATTGCGTGTAAATGAATATTAAGTTGTTTTCCTGTATGTATTCTCTTATACCTCACGTCGGATATAAAAATATTTCAGTAAAACAAAAGTAGTGCGGACGTTGTACGCGTGATGTGAACAATTGAATGTATTATAATTAGGCCCTTGACGCTTTTAAATAATGAAAATCTTATCTTGATAAGTAAATAAAAAGTCTACGAATTGATTGATGAATCCTATTGCAGTGAGGGACATTCCACATGCTGGTGGTGCTCTAACTAGATTCGGTCCAAATACGACCGCCAGATTGCTAGAAGTCATCTTATTTAGGTCGCATCGGTCCATTACCTATTATAAAAAAAAAAGATATGGGTCAAAAAGAGATTTTATCTTGCTTTTACAGAAATTGTAAATATTAGCTACTTACCCTCGATAAGAACTGTACAATGTATTTAAGGACTTGGTAGTTATCCTCAGGTAGTTTTTCCAATATTAATATCTTAACTTTACGCGGACGTTCGTCTTTCGATAACGCTTCAAAACAAATTCAAAAGATGCTTTATCTCGTTAAATAAATAATAATATCGTTAAAAAAGAGAAGGAAAACATCATGCTTACTTTGAAATTGCGTGATTTCATCATATAGTTCATAGGTCATAAGAGGTTCGTCTAGCTCGCGAAGGAAGGTCTTGAGTAGAACCGCAGCAATGTGCGGATCCCCTTGAAAATCGACGGGTAAACCTTGATTGCAACGATTTTGAAGTTCTTTGATCACCGCTACGTTGGCCGATCTTCTAAATATGCCTTCTGTTTCCAGTGCTAAAACAATGATCAAACGATTATCGTTTTACTCTCCACAGAAGACGGTTTTTTATCGAAATATCGTACCGTCTGGTGTATCGAGAAATTCCACGCACTGCCTTAGAATAGGTGGTATCGGATCGCCGTTATTATTTTCCTTTATAAATTGCAAACTAGCACCGAACTGAGTCGTGCCAACCGGTGTAACTACTGTGCTTTGTGGCGGACTTGCCGGCAAATACTTTTTATTCTTTATCAGTAGTTGATTATTATGTCTGAAAAAATCATTCCACATGTAAATTGAATTGTGATCGCGTCAATCAACGTAAATTCTATCATGATGCCAACATACTGTTTTGTATAACAGTACAATTAAATTACATACTCTATTACTTGGGGAGGTATAATTAATTGATCCAACTTAATATAGTGTGCTAAATCTTCCAGATAATTAACATACATCATTTTTCGTCCAAATTTGACACTGCAAAAATATAATTCGCCTATTCATACATAGTATATAATAATACAAAGTGTTACATAGAAAAGAAAAAATTGCATACCTAATAGCCGGTTTAAATATTTGCCACACAAACCTAATAAAGTTTGTGGGATGTACTAGGTAAAGGGCTTTGAGATTTTTTTTATATTTTCTGTCAAATGCTTTATACGCTTGCCATAGCCAAGATAAAGGTGGCTTATTTTTTGACGTAAGGCCATAATGAAAGTAAACGAGACTATAATCTTGTTCCACGAATGTGTCTAAAGTATGCGTAAGATACCTGCAACAAAAATATCCATTATGATAAAATCTATTTTATTAATAATTAAAAAGAAAAAAAAAATACATTATCAAAATCGAGAAAGTGAATAGGGACTTTATAAGTGATTCATTAACAATATCACAGAATGACATGGAGATCCTTAAATAATATTTACAGGCAATTATAAATCATTATTCGCGGATCGGATAAATATCTCGCGTGACGTCCTACATACGCATATCGCGGACTCACCTAAGAAATTTAGCGTGATTGAAGACCTCCTTTCCTATGGAAGGCAATTTGCAGGCTGACACAACAATTACTTTGCGACCGGCACTGTCATCGCCAACTACTTCCACAATACCATGTTTAGATATGTCGAAATAATCCTCCTCGTCGGCGAGCTCTCCGTCCAAAGCAGCTAGATCTTCCGCTGTCCATTAACAAAGACTTTCCATGTAATATAAATTTCAGAATCGACACACATTTCAGGCATACTCATAATAAATTTATTTCAACTAAAAACCATCGAGTCAAAATAATTCGAGCCCCTTAGGAATAATTTTTGTCTCATAAAAGAAACGTATATTCCATGGACAATATACCACTATCCTGCTTCATGAGGCTCGAACGTAACGCTTGCATTGTGCATTGTGCATTATGTTATTATGCAAAATGGATTAAAAAAGCGTAACAGTTGTTACTTTTCCTCTGTCATCTTTACACCATGCAATATAAAACAAGCTGTACAATGTTCTACACATAATTCACCTGCTATGCCCTGAGAATGCCATGACATTTAGTCGCTATTAACAGAAGGTAAAAGGTCACACACCGGATTCGATAACTGGAGCATCTACCAAAGCTTCCTCAAAGTTTTCCTCAATCGTCCCGTCGCTTACTGGGCTTTCCAAATAATCCATTCCTGCAGTACCAACTGTGCTGTTCACCAAATCCAATTTGTCTTCTAGAAGGCGTGCAGCTGTAAAAACAAAGTCAATTTTATGTAAAAAAAATAATGCAATAATAGCTGTATCGCACAAATTAATCTCTCATATAATTATATAATTATGAGAAAATTTTGAAAATGAAAGAAGAGAGCAGCTATTCAAATTGTCAAAAACAAAACTCATATACATCTTAAGACAGATTAGATATCTCACCATTGTTTGAAGTAGTTTGCAATTCTGTATCATCAAATTCCAAATTCGGCTCGTAATCGTGATAATCTGACAGACTAGGGTAAGGATCTTCACAGTCGTTGCCTATCCCTGTTGACATACAGGTATATATCAAGGTAAATCTCTCGAGACAGTAAATAAATAATAATAAAAAAAAATTAGCAAGTCGATGATACTTTTATATATTTATGCAAAAAATATCTTGGAAAATGACCGACTCAATCTTGTTCTACATTTAACAACGAACTCTGCTGCTTGCAGAGAATTTGCAGAAGCTTTTCGTTTGCTAAATATTACGATGCTAAATATGACGACTCTCAACTATAAAAGGGAACGATACAAGGCGTCGACAATAAAAAGAACGGCAATAATACGTATGATTTTGATGTAAATCTAATAATTGACGTCGCAGACGAGTAACGTTCATTTGACACAAATATCGTCAACAATCGCAACTACCGCACGCCAGCTCACCTGTCAGCGTCCGCGACGGGCTCAGTGGCGTCGGCTGATAATCCGCTTCCATTTTTCGGTCCGGCGTCGATACGTACATACGAAACGCAGTCCCGGTGTCGGTGTTAATTTCTTTTCTTCTACAAATGATCCGAGATCTTCTCAAGCGACCGCATTATCTCTTCCTCGCGAGACGTGTGGCAGAACAACGCGCGCTACGGATCACGTCACGCTTTCATCTGTCGCTGTTGTTGCGCTGCAGTTGTGCGAAGTTGTGCGAGGTTGCAGGTATCGATATCCTCTTTTGAACCTAGAGTACGTATTCGATATATCGTTATTCCCCAGGCAGAGCAATATTATTTATAAAAAATGTACAAAATATTTATAAGTATTTGAATATTTTATAAATATTTATTAGAATATTTTATAAATACTTTTGTGATCTTTGATTTAACAGATGAAATACTTCGACGAGTCATTTCGAATATTAGCGGGTATATTAAATTACAGTGATCTGTCAAAATATCTGTATTAACGATGAATGTTTACGCTCGATTCTTTGTGGAATAAAGTCTGCATATATCTGTGTATGTTCAACGAGCACGCTGGATTTGCTTTTCCCAGACAGCCCATAATATTTATAAAATATGTACAAAATATTTATAATAATTATTTGAATATTTTATAAATATTTTTGTGGTCTTAAATTTATTAAAACAGATCATAAATATTTATCATAAATATTTATTTTTTACTTATTATAATGATACAAAATATTTAGTTTATATTTTAATAATATATCAAATTTAAAGTTTTTATGATTTCTTCTCTTAATATGTATACAAAATGTATAAAATATTTATATAATATTTCAAAAAATAAATAGTAAAAAATATTTATGAATATTTATCATAAATATTGTGTGTTGTCTATAGGTCGTGAGAGGATCTTAGAAAAAAAAGAATATCTTTTATTAAAAAAATTGCTGAGAAAGTGAAATGCGTTTGACATTTACAGAGAAACGCGAAGTTCCTTAATAAAGATATAAAAGAGAAAATTAAATTTAAGAAAATCAAAACATATTTGAAATATATACATTTTATATGATTTTAATATCAAGGAAAATCCTTGCGAAGGCCAATTCCCCCTTTTCCCCCTCCATAAAAAATATTTTGACATATGAAACTTTTGACATATGAAACTTTTTTTATATATATACGCGATTTATTTTAACTCCTATAAATTCCTCTCGGGTTTAATCGAATTGTGTGTGATCCACGCGAAAATAACACGATCGATAAGCGATGCAAGCGCGTCATCGTTCCCCACGTATGATTCTCCGCGAGCATTCAACTGTATACTCGTTTCAGCATCGCTCAAAGATGAGCGATCCGGCTCGTAATCGTCAGTATCGCGCGATCGCTGTTTACTACCGCTTTGAGAGTCTGTGAATCGCACGAGTTATTTTATGTAGCGTATAAATAGAGATCATATGATCGAGAGTAGCCAAGAGACGCGATTTTGCCTTGCGGGAACGAGAGCGATGTTGATCGTAACGTATAAGTGAGTGTCCGTCCCCCTCTGAAGTCGAGTCAACCGAGAAAACGAAGGAGAGGAGCTTGAATCCTTACGTTATCGCGAGCACACCAACTGACACGTGAATGGATTGTCATCTGCCTCGCGTACCGATCTTGCCACAGACGTGAGACACATATCATGGCGAGCTCGAGCGAAAACATTACTTGCGGTGGCTTCGTGTTTTTCAACAACTTTGACTCGGCCAATCTGGCTAAAGTGGAACAAGTGAGAATACCAGAGACTTCTGATAAAGGTAATGAAATTACCTAATTTGACGTTTCATCGATCTAGATTGATTTTGTTCGCATTTTGATATAAATAAAACAAGCGTATTGTCCAGGAGAACGTTTGTTTTTCTTGTAAATGACTAATTGATTAAAGATTGATCTCTTACTATGTGTAAATTTAACTGTCCATTGTTATAGATTGTATAACACCGCAAATGTACTTCTTATGTAACAACGCAATAACTTTACTATTTTTAGATGTTTACGAAATTGAAAGTAAATTGACCAATAACTCGAATTCTAAGGAGATATCGGATTATGAATTTAATATATGGACGAAGCACGATTGTCATGGTACACAATTTCAAAACAACAATAGGACTTGGTTCTATTTCGGAGTCAGATCTAATTGTCCAAGTGTCTCGGTCAGGTTTAACATAGTCAACTTGAACAAGCAAGTCAAGATGTTTAGTCAGGGAATGTGTCCAGTTTTTAAAATTGTACCAGGACATTTACATTGGGAGCGAATTCGTGAAAGACCTACATACACTGTAATTATACTATATATAATTATAGGAATGCACATATCTAAGAATGTAGCAAGATCATAAACATATGTATAATAATTATTTAGCGCACAGTTATATATAGCATACTATTTTTATAACATTGCAGCTTGATCAGAGAGGAAATGACTTTACTTTATCCTTCCTCTATTACACTCCAGAAAATTCAAAAGCTGTTACTTACTTTGCTTTTACCTATCCATTCTCATATACAGATTTACAAAATTATTTGAAAAGGATTGATGCAAGAATGGGTAAACGGAGTGTAATGTGTACAGATGATATCTATTATCACAGAGAATGTGCAATAAAATCTTTGGAGGATCGTAGACTAGATGTATTAACAATAAGCTCTTATCATAACATATCAATGGAGAGAGAAGATAGACTGATTAATATGTTTCCTGAAAAGAATGAGGAGAGGCCTTACAAATTTCGAGACAAAAAGGTACACTATTTGTACTACGTTTATTAAATGTAAAAAATGCATATTTTCAGCAAAAAATATATCTACATAATTATGTGCATTTAGGTAATTTTTATTAGTGCCAGAGTCCACCCAGGTGAAACACCGTCTAGCTTTGTTCTGAACGGTTTTCTCAATTTTTTGTTAAATCGCGACGATCAGATTGCCATAAATTTACGTCGCCTATATGTGTTCAAATTAATACCAATGCTCAATCCAGATGGTGTCGCTAAAGGTCATTATCGCATGGACACTAAGGGAGTAAATCTGAATAGGGTTTATTTAAATCCTTCTGAAGTAGATCATCCAACAATATATGCTGCAAGAAATTTAATAAGGTAAACACTCTTATCTCTGATTAAATTATTTAGAGTACACAATACAATTTTTTTACATACTTTTTTTTTTAGATATTATCATAATTTTTATCAAGTACCAAGCGATTTAATCGACGATCTATCAGATATAAATTTAGAAATTGTAGACAGCAAACTAAGCATTATAAATTCAACTGCTTCAATAGCAAACGCTGTACGTGATACAACTACAAGACTGTTGCAACAAGTATGATCAAAACAATATTTCTTTATATTGCAAATAAATTTGTGCAGAAAATTTCAAAAAGTGAATGTTAACAATATATTTTATATTACATCAAGTTCTGCAGTATTACACTTTTAACATTATTATTGTTCGACAGGTAACATTTATGTCATTGGACGAAAATAGATGCGCTCAGGAAACTAATGAGAAACGTTTATTGACATTGGAAAATTTGGACAGTGCAATTATTGGTATTGATATTTACTTTGTATGATGGAATCTCATCATATCTAATTTCTGATTAGCTTATCGTGTACACAGATGAGAGGGATGAATTATCTAAAGAAAATGGTAAGAATGATAACATCGCGGAAGATAGAACAAATGACAAAGTAACTTATACAGCCGTCGGTATGGGCGAAGTATCGAAGTCTTCGGATAATTCCGGACTGTATTTATACATCGATCTACATGGTCACGCTTCGAAGAAAGGCGTATTCATGTACGGAAATCACTTTGCCGATCCGGAGGATACTATTACATGTATGCTGTTACCTAAATTGATGTCCATTAACAATCCAAACTTTCATTTTACATCCTGCAATTTTGCAGAGCGAAATATGTACATTATGTGAGTATATTTTTATTGCTAGAATTGATGTAGATGTTTTTATATTATCAAAATATTAAATACACATGGCTTGCATAGAGACAAACGAGACGGCATGTCGAGAGAAGGTTCGGGACGCGTAGCAGTTTACAAGACGACTGACCTAATACGTAGTTATACTCTAGAATGCAATTATAATTCTGGTCGTTTGGTGAATACAATACCAGCTAGAGTTCGCGATGGGATAAACAAAACTATGAATCACATATTTGTTCCTCCGAAATATACCCCAACAGTGTTCGAAGCGGTAAAAAATCCATCTTATTTTCGCCTTATTCGATCACATTCGCATAACAACAGGCATATTGCTAAAACATTAATAATACACACAGGTTGGAGCAGCGTTAGGTCCATCCATTCTTGATCTCACTGGAAGCAATCCCAACAGCCGATTGCCAAATAGCCAATATCGTTCTCTAAGAGGAGTAAAATCTCATTTGAAATTAGCATATGTGAACAATCTATCCTCACCACCCAACAGATCGATGCGTAAGGTAAATTTTGATGTAAATAGCGGGAGTGACGTTTGCAGTGCTGACATAAAGCAGTGTATAGTATCATAATCACTTATTCTGTTCAACGACTAACTTGGTATGCTGTTTACACTACAACACATTAGTGCCTGATCGAACGTAAATTTATTTGTATATAACTAAGAAAGTGGGAGAGAGATTTTATATATCTTAAATCGCGATATATCGCGAATTTTTATGTGCATATTTTGAATTGTATTGAAATCTGTACTGAAATTTATACAAAAACGATTTCGTATTTTATATAATTATATATATTATAATCAGTATTTTTTATATAATTATATATAATTGAAGAACATTTTCGGACAATAATATAGATATTTATTATGTTATTTATATGAGAAAAATACATATTGTAAAGATCTTATTTTTATATTCTTCTGAATGAGTCTTCCACAACTTTGATTTATATATAGACAAGACAATAATGTCCCATATATTTTTTAAAATAAATTTACGCATTAAGCTTCTGTCTCAATTAATTATTTTGTGAAACAAAATAATATAATATTTAATATTTATACATATATAATTTCACTGTATTGATTGATTGATACTGATTTAGTTGATATTTATATACATACACGATATATAACGCACAAATTAGTTTTTTTAAATGAGGATGAAAATTAAATTGATAGTTCAGAGAAATACAGGTGAGATGGATAAGTAATATTTTGCACTGGTGATTCATTTTACATTGTGACTAATTCAGCAAAGTCATCAATCATACACGCTTTAATGCTTCAATAATCATATCTGACATTAATATAATACTTGTTGGTAAATAATCAATTTTTATGCACTATATTTTTCACGCCGAATATATAAAAGTGCACTTATAGTCACGTCATTTAATTTATGCAGTGGTAAAATGAAGAAAAATTAATCTGTGTGAGTTGTTAAAACAATGTGTTAATACTACACACACACACACACACACACACACACATGTAATTAATTATATCTATTTCTTTAGCGAAGGGCACAGCGTGAAGATATAAGTGGTTGAACCATTATATCTTTGGATGATGGAATTGTTGGGATATGACAACTTGTTAATTAAAATTTAATCGTGTTAATTATTTTAACAATATATATATATAATTTTGTGTGTATATATATATATATATATATATATATTCTTGTAAAAAATAAATATACTAGAATGAATCAAGTTGAAAGAATTTTGAGAACTTTGCGATATCAATTTTTATTTTAATATACTCATTATGAATTAATCTAAATGCGCATTAAAAAAAATTATCTCTATTGCGGCACGATTCGCGTGATTCATTCTGTATTGATATACATTTTGCAATTATGTATATAACGTTTTTAAAACCTATATACAAAAAAAGATATATTTTGTAAATTACAAATTTATTATCTATGTTGAGATTATTATAAATGAAAGAATATAATCTTAATATTTTATCGAATAAATAAAATCTTCAAAAAGTCAGATAAATCTTGATCTCGACAATGAGCTTATTAAATATCATTTGCTTAAAAATCATTCCGAAATTCAAGATTCCGATTCATATTATGTATGCATTCATGTGTAAAAACTTCATAATGTATTAGACACACGGGTTTACATATCCAATTGTGTTAATAAATGTTACAGTTTTTAGCGATCATTTATTTATCTTACTTTTATTTGATTCCTGGAAATCCTGATCAAAGAATATCCTGATGAGTGTGAGATAACTTGGCATGAATTGTGCATTATGTTCACAAGCAAAAACTGTGGCAAATTAAATACAATAAAATATAATAATGCAATACATAAAAAAATTATAATGCATCTAAAATTACTGCTTGCAAGTTTTAGATGCCAACGAAATATATGGATAGTAATGCTATACACATTTTTTTAATAATGTACAGCACTCTCTAGCATGCATTACATTCAACAAATGTTCCTACTTGCTGAACATCAATTTTATAGAAATATATAATAAGAGAGTCTCGTCTAATAAAATATATATTTTTATTATCGAAAGTATTTTTATTTGCATTGTGAGCAATCTTTTTTGCTACTTTTGCTTATTTTATAATTTTCTCTGAAGTTTTTATATATCGTACATGTAGATATGTGCTTCGTCTTTTTAAAAGTGTATAATATGTACCATTCACTCTCGTTATGCATGGCAACCGCCGTAGTGTGAGGGGGTAAGTCATTATTTGCATAATTATACAATTGATAATGCGAAATCAATCTCTCTCTCTCACACACACATTTATTTTTTATGTTATTATCATACATCAATTGTACTTAAAAGATTTTTGTGATGTACGTATGAAGCACATCTTTCTCAGATACAATCTATACATATGCGCCCTTTATTTACAGGATAATGAGGGTGTCGCGCAAAATATCTGCATCCTGAAAGAATTGGAGACAAAACTAAGCGACGCGGTAACGGGAGCGAAAAACGCCGTTAAGAATGAAAGTAATTTAGTGAAGAAATGCATTCTACGCCGCAGTGCCTCTCTTTATGCAGCGGTAAAGAGAATCAAGAGCAACAAGAAGCCTCGGCAAACACTTGCTCGTCGAGCATTGAAGAATCATTGTTCTAATAATGTAGAGAACAGCGCGATAATCTGCGCGGTCAAATCCAAAGTGGAAGCAAAAACCTTCCTAAAGACAATCGATCGCTATCGATCGAGTAAATCTAATGTAGAGTCAATGATCGGTGACAATCTCGAACCGCGTTTGAGCACGAGTAAGAGATTAACGAATAATTCGGCGAGGATGCATGTATCTTCCGAAAAAACAGCAGCGGTAAGACACGGTGCGAAAAGATTGAAGATCGTTTCGTCCACTAAAACATTCAAGGCTCTCCCTGAGATCAGAGAATCTAGCGTCATGGACGAAACTGATGCGAAAATGTCCTTGAAGATAACACGTGCTTACGAGAAACAGAATGCTAAAGGAGATAGGGCCAGACTTGGTGGACACATCAAACCAGATAAGTCCTTTAGACTGAAAGAAACAAATAAGACTGCTGTTAAAGAGAGTTCCATATTTGAAGAAGGTATGAAGCAAAATTCTAAATGAGCTTCAATGTTGAAAAAAAGTTGCTAACTTATTTCGTCATTGTTTTTCTGAGATGTTGTCTTTTCAGAAACATGTTTCCCATATTTGTAATATATATATAGGATGAGTTATGATGTAATCCCAACAAACAAGAAATACTTTCTTATAAAGAAGTCTAATAAAAAGTATACATAAGTAAATTTTTTATACATTCTGAATATAATATGCAAAATGTATAGTTAAATTTCTTATTTGTATTATACTTGATGATACAATGTATCATTGTACACTATTTTTAATGTTTCTTTTTTCGCAAAGTGATATATATTTATTTGCCTTTTTAATTAAAAGGCAATAAAACTGTGAAATTGCCATATAAATGTATATATCATGTTATTACATATATATTAGACACAAAATGCTATGTCAATTAATCATATATAATGATATTTATTATTTATATACTAAGTATCCATTTTTTCTCTAATTTTCCATACAATTATCTTTAAAACTAATGCTTAGCCCAAAAACTTGTCACAAATTAAAGTTATTCGTTTATTTTAAAAAAGATATATCATATAAATCTTTACTCATTCGTTAATTCTCGTTAATAATCCACAACTAAAAAACGTCACTTTATTAATTAATAATGCATGACAATTATTAATAAAAAAATATATACAGGGTGTCTCAAAACATCCTTGACAACGCTCGTGAGCAAGTAGAGCATAGTAAACTGAACAGAAAAGTTCTGTAATATTTTTTTCTACATTTTTTCTCTAATTTTCCATACAATTATCTTTAAAACTAATGCTTAGCCCAAAAACTTGTCACAAATTAAAGTTATTCGTTTATTTTAAAAAAGATATATCTTAAGGTCAGCATAGTTCTCTTTTACCATATTCAAAAGTTGATTTATATCGTGTAAACATTTTTTAATTTGGATTATTTTTATATCAGTTTCCTAGATAATTGTATATGTAGAAGAATAATACTTCATATAATAAAATATTCTGTTATCAGTATTCTATTTGAATATGAAGAAGGATGTACTTTTCTATATCTCCCTCTCATAATATTCTAATTTTATATAAAACGATAAACAAAAATGTTTCTCACGAGCGTTGTCAAGGGTGCTTTGGGACACCCTGTATATAACATGAGAAGGGAGAAATTAAATATAAAAAAAAAGAAAAATATTTTTAACGAAAAAATTCTAAAAAAGAAAAGCTATAGTGAAATTTTTTTGATATATATATATAAGTTACGCAATTTAATATGGAAAGAAATATTTATATGTAAGAAATCTGATAGAATAAATTATATTTTATTTTTTTTACATATGATGATCAGTAATAATATTTTGAATTAAATTCTATGCTATTTTGTTGTAAGAAAAGAAATTAGCAATGCAAGTAATTGTATTTTGAAAACAAAAGTGCTGTGTGTTTTATATATATGAAATCTAAAAATCTTAATATAATGTATAACTATATACTTTGTTTATGTATAATGTTTATTTTTGTTTATATTATCAAAAGTTGAAATTGAAATTTATTCTATGTTCGAAGAATTTAATTCTAACTTTCTGTGTCGATTCCAATAATTTCAGTTTTTTATTTAACAACAGTATATTGTGATATATTGATATATATTATGCTAAAATTTAAAAAAGTATAATAAAATATATATGTTTCAATATAAAACGGATGATATATTTATATTTTTTCAAAGTTTCCCAATATTATGTGTCGATACTAATTGTCAGGATCACTTTTAATTATTAATTAACTTACAGACCGATAACAAAATTTCAAAATCTATATTATATTACATACTAAAATTATATTGTTAAAAATTTTTTATGTTGCATTGTAAGTTAATCAACGATTAAGTTAATCCAAGTTTGATTGAAGTAGTTTTAAATCTATTTATTGAATTATGTTGAAGTTTGATTTTTTTATTTAAAAAAAATGTATTAACGCCGCCGTTCGCCGCCGCCGCCGATAAATTATATCATTCGCCGATTCCGCCGCCGCCAAAAAAGTAAATTTTCGGCGAACTCGCCGCCGCCAAGATATTTTACCTCTAATGCCGCCGCCGATTTGAAATATAACGGCGCAGGGGTCTACTCGTCGGTGACCGTGGTTTACATACACAGGTTTGTTTTGCTTTCTTATTGTACCTCATATGTATGTTGCAGTATTGTGATATTTAACAAGCAGGCATTACGAATTAGGGATTTAAAATGGAAGAACCAACGGCAAAGAGAATTCGTAAAACTTCTACCGGATTCGAAAATAACACAGTGGAAAGCTATGAAAATCCAATGGATTCGAATATTTACCTAAACTATGACATTTTGAGAATTGTCTTTAGGTATTTAAATGTTAAGGAATTAGAAAGAGCCGCGATGGTTTGCAGGTATAACGATCGTAACATGTTAATGATTTGCATTCAATTTAATCCTAAATACATGATCAGAATTCTATATCCAAAAAAAATTAAAAAGAATTAAGTACAAATGCAGATTCGATTTATAAATAAATCTGTAAAGCATTTTATGTCATTTATTTTAAAATGTATACACTTAAATTCACAAATTTTATACGTAAATTTATTAGCAGTTATATTTAACATCATTTTATTACAATCTGCTAAATTGTAAATAAAAAGCACATTATATTACAAACTGATACTAATATATAGTATGAACTCCAATGTACAATTTTTCTTTATAGGTTCTGGTTAAAAGCTGCAAATCATGAAAAATACACAAGAGGTCCTGATTGTTTTATAGAACATCACCTACATTTTACAGATAAAACACGTTTTATCGAAAAATCAAGGATTAAACCAACTATAGGATTTTTTTTTATACCGTACAAAACACTGTATGGTATACATGGTATGTATACGCTTTTTAATAAGCGAATTCATCCTAATTAATTTATTGATATTTATCATAATGTTTATGGATAGCATAACTATTATATATAATATATTCAGTATAGAGATGAATGAAAAAAATAAATAAATAAAAATAATAAATAATAGGTCCATACGATTAAATCAACAAACGTTAAAAAAAAAGACAGATGAACCAGGCGCAGTAAAAAAAATAATTTATAAAAATATCTTTAATAAATTTACCATCACCTGTAAATATTTCTTATATATGAAATTTTGGGTCTTTACTTGGATTATTCTTAATTATTCAAATTTTTAGTGGATTTTTCCTATCTATACACTATTGCCCCAATACAAATTTTGCTTTCTTCAGAATTATTCATATTATTCAAAATGTAAAATTAGGATGATTAATTCATAATATTCATATTAATGGAGCATCAATATTTTTTATTTGTATATATTTACATATCAGACGAGGATTATATTATAACTCATATAAACTAACTAATACTTGATTAATTGGGATATCAATTTATCTTCTATCAATGGCTACTGCTTTTTTAGGATATGTCCTTCCCTTAGGCCAAATATCATTTTGAGGAGCAACTGTAATTACTAATTTAGTATCTACAATTCCTTATATTGGTAATTTAATAGTACAATGAATTTGAGGAGGATTCTCAATCAATAATGCTACATTAAATCGATTTTATTCAATTCATTTTATTCTCCCATTTATTATTATTATAATAGTAATATTACATTTATTTTTTCTGCATAATACAGGCTCATTAAATCCACTAGGTGTTAATAGAAATTTATATAAAATCCCCTTTCATATTTACTTTTCAATCAAAGATATTTTAGGATTTACAATCTTTCTTTTTTTATTCTGATGAATTAATCTTGAATATCCATACATATTTAGAGACCCAGATAATTTTATTCCTGCAAATCCAATAATAACTCCTATTCATATCCAACCAGAATGATATTTTTTATTCGCATATGCAATTTTACGATCTATCCCTAATAAATTAGGTGGTGTAATTGCTTTATTATCATCAATTATTATCCTATACTTTTTACCTTTGATTAACTCTAAACTTAATTCATTCATATTTTATCCAATTAATCAGTCAAAAAGTTAAAATAGAATAGCAGTTAAAAAGTTAAAATAGAAATTATATATGAAATTAGTAACTAAATCTCGCTTCTAATAATTAAATAATATTTAAATAATCTATATTTTTTATTTTTTTTTATTTTTTTATAAGAACTGATAATAAAAATACTACCATCAAATTGCAGTGCCGTAATGCTTTATACTTTCGGCACAATTATAAATGAAAGACTAGAACTAAGTGATGATACAAGAGTTGATGATACAGAATTTCGAAACATAGTATGTGCACTTTTGCCAGAAATTGCAGATGTGAAAATCAATAGCTTAATTCTATGTACAGAATATAAGCAGCCAGGCAGTTTATTAGTTCCGTCTGAGCTTTTATTAGAATTCCAAAATCATGTAAGGAAACTTATTGATATGATAAAAGAAACACCTATCCCAAATCAGGACGAGTCTACGTGTTTCATATACTTATGTAATGACTTGTGTAATGAATTTATTCATTTGTCAAAACCTTTGCTCAAGGCTGTGCAAGAATACAGGTAATTTAAATATAAATTATCAACAATTTTATACATTGTATATTAGATTGATGCAAAAGTTCGTCTCGTTTTTTGTTTTATGTTTTTAGTAGTAAAAAAACGGGGTGACGAACTTTTGCATCAACCTAATGAAAAATAATATATAACAGATATTGGATGACATGATATTGGATAACATAAATTCTTTTTGCTTATAGTGGAATAGATAGAATAACTTCTGTATGGGGTGGTGTAATGAAGTGGCCTCTATCAACTGCATGTTTTAGAGTTGTTCTAATTACTGGTTCGATACAATCATGGTCTGTAGTTGTAGACGGAAGATACACAACAGAGGAGCAAGTTACAAAAAAATTAAGATTATTTAAGAACCAAGTAAAATTAAAGAAACATTCCGTGGGATTTATATTCTCATGTTTGGACCGTAAAAATGTGCTCGAAAAACCAGACTCAACGATATTCAAGACATTATTTCCCGAAGTATCGCTGGTTGGTTGTTTTGACGACAAGGCGGTCGGAAAAAATACAATGGACCACGAAAGTAAATAAATATAAAATGAAAAGCTTTAATATTAAATATCTAAGTAAGAAATAGTGGACTAATTAAGAGCCTGGCGCGGTAAATGATGCGCGAATTAATTTTTATATATGTTTCTTATTTCTTATGAACATTACGGTTCTATTTTTGGACCATCTTCAGCAACTCAATATCAATCGTTTTTCTTGTTTTTTATGCATCTATCCGTGACCCTTAGTAACCATACACAAAAATGAAGAGACGAAATTGAACAGTTGCGTCCCGCAGTGTTGTGATCCGCGGTACCTTGTTTCGACGGAAGATATGTCGATTTATGCAGTTTCCAAAAAAACATGACCAAATAAATGCTTCCTTTGTGGCTGAAACCGGAGGGAGGCTCATCATTTTTATGCATGGTTACTGAGGGTCATGAATAGATGCATAAAAAACAAGAAAACCGATTAATATTAACAGTTGCTTAAGATAGTCCAAAAATAGGACCGAAACGTACATAATAAACAAGAAACATATATAAAAATTAATTCACGCATCATTTATCGCGCCAGGCTCTTAATTAGCCCATTATTTCTTACTTAAAAGTGAGCAACTTTCTAATTTCTTTCTCGATAATAAAATGTTGTTTCTCGAAAAAGCATATAGTTTTTATTTGGTTTCAGTGGGGAGCAGAAGGGACTGGGAGATCGACGAACAGACGACCACATTTATGCTACTTACGTACGGTTGATGCTTTGAAAGAAGATGCGTATGGATGTTTGTACTACGATTATTTTTTGTCGATTATTTTTTCATTTGCGCGTTGTTAAATTTTAACTAGATCTCTCTCTTTCTTTCTCTATCGCACTGGTCTTTTTCTCATTTATAATTATACATAAACAATGGCGCTTACATTCATAAAGTAAAAACATACAGCATGATGAATCTTATCTCTATAGCAATAAATCTAAATATAGAGATCATACTTTATTTTTAAATGCGTTCTATGAGTGTTTTGTACAAGTTCTAATAGACGTCGCTGTCGGAAGATTAAATGTAATAATATATTATTGTTCGTATACTATGAGCACATATTTTGTATTTTGTTGTATTACATATTTTATTTATTCCGTTTTTATTACGTTTTGTGATATGCATGTTATAAACGATTATATGCGTATTATACCGGACGGATGATCCAATGTAATCTGCCTTGATTAAAGTACGTATATCAGAAAACGCAAATGCAAATACTCCAATATACCGAGTTGTTATTTTAAGATTAAAAATATTAGCACTTTTACCAGAGTTTTTACATATATCTTTGTGGTAAAAAAGCAGAGTAATTTTTTATTACATTTTAACTTGCAAATAATAATGCTCCTTTTGAATCTTCTTCACGTTGCCATCGACAGTTACGAAATCCTTGGACATTCTGTTAAATATGTCATTCACCGTGTGGAGAGACAGCTATCGTTTATCGACATCCTTTTTCTTATTATTTATTACAAATTCTTTACTTTCATACATATATATTACCCTAAGCACCGGTCAATATGGTTGTGTTCAATCGCACCAATTAATCTTTTGCTCTTATGGGAAAGTTGTAAGTGGGTATTTCTTTGTGTTTCGAAGTGTTTAATGGCTTCTTATGATTTATTTCTTCAAAATAAAATAAGGGTATACATAGTACATATATACATAGTACATAATTTTTAATGTTGAAAAGAGAGAAAAGTAAAGATGAAAAATGAAAAGTACAGAGAGTTTATTCGACGCTTTATGGTAAGTAAAACCACAATTTTTAAAAGTTAAAATTGTCCCATTACTTTTATTACGATTAAAATTGCAAAATTGCATGTCATTGTTGGAGATAGTTCATAGAAATCATCATACCAAATAATGAAGAGATAATACAGAGAAGATAAGAAAAGAGAATCCATTAAGTTAATATCTAAAATAATGGAAATTCAAACATTTATATTCTACGATTTGGAAACAACTGGTTTGATTCAAGGAAAGATCATGCCAAGAATCACGGAAATTGCTTTAGTTGCTGTTACAAGAGAGTCGATATGTAATTGCAACAAAGCATCTTTGCCGCGAGTCTTGCATAAGCTAATACTTCCGATCAATCCCCAAAAAATCATACCACCAACTGTAGCATATATGACAAGTAAGTTGCTTTATTAGCTTAAATTGATTAATACATAAATAAAATTGAAGAGAATCTAAATTAAGAAAATTTTATAATATAATGATATAATAATCTCTCATAAATTTGTAGAATTATTTAACGAGGACATGTTGCTACTGCAGCCTTTTGAGTGTGAAGTTTATGAGTTAATAATGTGCTTTCTACAGCGTCTCACACCACCAATTTGTTTTGCAGCACATAACGGCAACAGATTCGATTATCCGATATTCTTGCATGAACTCGAGTGCATAAATAAGGTATAATTTATTTTTAAGGTGATCAGTTATTTATTTCTCTATTTATTCAATAACAATTAATTTTTTGCCATTAAAGGTTTTTGACGACAAAATTCTGTGCATTGATACATGGAAGATGTTTCAAGATTTCTTTAAGAAAAAAGATTTGGAACCAAAGACAGTCCAAGATTTATTGGATGATGAGTACAATGATTCGCTCTCCATGTTGGATATAGATGTAGTAATAATGGAACAAAAGACTAAAATTAATGCCATGCCCATTTCGCAAGCGATGCCTCCCTATAACGAATATATCAAAGTTATAAACGATAAGAAAAACGATACAAACAAGGAGTATAACGATGACATCGATGTCGAATCGCCGGAGGATTTTAGACAAAAAGCTAACGAAAAAACGCCAGAGAATCAAGTAATGAGGCAGCATGAGACTGTTCTTGTAGAAAGACCATTTAAAAAAAATAATCCAAGGAAGAAATTGGATTTTGGTTGCGAAAGACCAGTCAGCCTTAAACTCGGCGCCATTTATGAATATATGTTTGATTCAAATTTTCCTCACGAACATTCGGCCGAGGCCGATTGTCTCGCCATGATACGTTGCATCACCAATATTGTCGACTTCTTTCTTGAGTGGTCAGATAATAATGCAACTCCATTGGTTTGCTGTAAAAAAATATAGTGCAATATTAATTGATATTTTAGACAATAAAAATGATATACAAACAAATGAAAAATGATACAGAATTATGCAGTACAAAGGGGATATATGTGATTATTATGAATTAAGAGTTTAAAAAAATACATTGTAAATAATTACATACTTTTTCTTAAAAATAATTATTTTTTTTCGTTTTCGAGATATTTGACCATTTCCAGACTTTTCTAACCCTGTATATATATATATATATAAAGATAACTTACGTACACATAACATTCGCGACCATAGTTTTAATAACTTCCTAAGAAGAAAAGGAACGATTTGAAATGTATCATACTTACCAGACTCGAGTTCAGATTCCGATGATTCTAATGATTCTGAATTGGATTGATCACTTAAAGATTGCAAGATTTTAAGTTCACTTTTATTTACTGCAATAAAAAATTTAACCAAAATTATATTATTACAATATTAATATTTGTATTTTGGTAAATAAATAATAAAAATAATCAATTTTCTAATCGCCAGATTTTGTATAAATGTATATTGTATGTGTGCGTATGTGTGTGTGTGTGTGTATGTGTGGCTCTATGTGTATATACTTATATTTCGTTAAAAAATAAATACTCACAGATATATCTTGCTATTGCATATTTATCATTTGCGATAGTTTTCTCGATAGTTTGTATAATGTGATTTATTCTTCCTGTCATACTTCTCATTTCATCACGCCCAACATGTTCCAACAAATTAAGATCTTCGTCCCAATAGTATCTTATGCTACGTTTGTGAAAAGCTTCGTGAAGCTTTTGTAACATCTACAAATTTATCGTTATTTTATAACTAATTTAACAAAGGAAAAATTTTGAATTTTAGCAATATATTGCCGTAAAGAACAAAGAAGTAAATGATTGTCTGTTCGAAATCCGAAAAATATCCAATTCGTTCAAACATAATGTTTCGATATAATAGCTTGCGATGTTCCAGTTTTGTGTATCTCTTAGTTTCTGAGAGAATGCAATTAATAATCATATAAAAAAATTAATTTGAAATATAATTGCAAAAAAATATAAAAAAAGAATATTTTTGAATTAATTTACAATCTAGAATTTGTTATCCTTTTCTCTATGAAAGGAGCTATAGAGTTTCTATGTAAAATTTTTAAGTATATAAAAAATTTTGATAAAGTAAAAAAATTAAATCTTAATAAATTTGCTAATGATGTAAAAATAGACCAATCAATTAAAATATTATTTGAGGAAAGTTAAAGAAAGAGAAATTATTTTGATAAATAATTTAGATTTATATATGTATCATGATTCCAAAAATATATATATCATATTATACAATATAAAAATAATTATATATATATATA
>NW_021849367.1:604927-606149 GCF_003651465.1 Formica exsecta | reverse complement strand
TATATATTATATCTATAATAATAATAATAATAATCCATATATAATAATTACATAATAATAAGAAAAAAGTTATTTTGCTCTCTATATATTAAAAATAAATGGATGTTACTTTATGATGTATATACCTTCAAATGACGTATTATAGGCTTGATGCGTCCATATTCATAATTATCAAGTATATCTTTTTCAAACTCGTAAAAACATAATCGCCAATAACGATGTCGTGCATCACTAAAACTGGCTTTACTGTTATTCAAAGGTTTAGGGACTACGGACCAATATCTAGTCGACTGCAAAACGAGCAATTTGGCAAATTATACGCGTGGTTTAAAAATAATATAATTAATGAAATAGTGCAAATTATTTGTCATTTTTCTATGTTAAATTTTATTTAAAATAAAGTAGGCAATTTTTAGAAAAAAAATTTGTAAAATGTCTTACTAGGTGAAAAAAATGTATCAAAGTCACAATGGTTCTCTATTTCTTTGAATAATAAATTTGTATTTTTCAAAACTATAATTTTTTATTATTATCCTTATTTGATACACACGACAAATCTTTTGCACTAATGTAATATTTTATGTTACATTTTCTAAAATAGACAATTTTGAACATTTTGGTGGTGGATTACAGCTCGAAAAAGGTAATGCAGGAACCACATCAATATCAACCGACTTTCCAGAAAGTTGAAACGAAAGCGTAAACGCTGGTCCGGCTTTTTTTATCGTTATCTAGAAACAAAAAGGGAAAATGTAATTTATGTTTAGTTTTTGATGCCCTACGATATTAGCTAGAATATACTGTATGTATGTTAATATTTTACTTACTGGGATATAATCACTCAATACAATTCGACTACTTTTACTGGTTTCGTAAGCCACTTTATTTAAAATGCTTTCCATCCAAGTACGAAATTTTTCTTGATTTAGATACGATTGATTATCAATTAAAGACTTCAGTTCTCTAAACAGACAAAAAACACAATTTCTCTTTTTTTCTAAATCATATAAAAAGCGCTTTAGTACGATTTATTTACTTTAATGCTTTCTTTTCTAAGTTTAAAGTATTGTATGACATATCTCTATCTCTCCAAGTCGTACGTATCTTAATATAACCTGGTCCATCTGAGATAAACTGTAATGATTAATATAGGTACTTATTATTACACGCATGTGCAAATTATATATTTTAATTAAAAAAGAACTAATATTATATATTGTAT
>NW_021849367.1:603641-604314 GCF_003651465.1 Formica exsecta | reverse complement strand
TAATAAAATATTAATATCATTTATCCATGTGTAATTCTATATATATAAGATATGAAAGTAATACATCAATGCTGAATACAAATCATAAATTCGGAAAAAAAATTATCAACCGACTTTCCAGAAAGTTGAAACGAAAGCGTAAACGCTGGTCCGGCTTTTTTTATCGTTATCTAGAAACAAAAAGGGAAAATGTAATTTATGTTTAGTTTTTGATGCCCTACGATATTAGCTAGAATATACTGTATGTATGTTAATATTTTACTTACTGGGATATAATCACTCAATACAATTCGACTACTTTTACTGGTTTCGTAAGCCACTTTATTTAAAATGCTTTCCATCCAAGTACGAAATTTTTCTTGATTTAGATAAGATTGATTATCAATTAAAGAATCCAGTTCTCTAAATAGAAAAAAAACACAATTTCTCTTTTTTTCTAAATTATATAAAAAGCGCTTTAGTACGATTTATTTACTTTAATGCTTTCTTTTCTAAGTTTAAAGTATTGTATGACATATCTCTATCTCTCCAAGTCGTACGTATCTTAATATAACCTGGTCCATCTGAGATAAACTGTAATGATTAATATAGGTACTTATTATTACACGCATGTGCAAATTATATATTTTAATTAAAAAAGAACTAATATTATATATTGTATAATATATTAATA
>NW_021849367.1:589364-595040 GCF_003651465.1 Formica exsecta | reverse complement strand
TAATAAAATATTAATATCATTTATCCATGTGTAATTCTATATATATAAGATATGAAAGTAATACATCAATGCTGAATACAAATCATAAATTCGGAAAAAAAATTTTTTCATACAAGATCTTGCACAAAAAAATTTCGAAAAAAATTTATTTTGAAAATTGAACAACTAATAATATATCTTTTTGCATTTTCTTAATTTCTCTTATATTATTTTGTAACATTGTCACACATTATCGAGTTCAAAAGTAATATATTATACTTCTATATCTCGCTTTTTAAAGGGTAAGTTGATCACAAAGTTTAAATCATATTCTTCTGGCTCTCCGACTCGAGTTTTTTTATAATAACTGCCGGCCCATAGGATTCTTTGAAACGTTTTATTAAAGAGCGGACTTTGTCGTCGCATAGCTTCTACTAATTTCGTAAGAACCTACAACACACAAAAATTTTATAACGCACTATAAACATATTAATAACGTGGTTATAAAATATATTGTTTGAATAAAAAATATTATCAATTTTTTTTACAATACCTCAGTCAAATGCTGATTGTGAATTCTTACATCATTAAAATCCAAACTTATAAATCGTTTGTTTATTTTATGAAATATACTATCGTCAATTAGATAGCGTTCAATATTTCTGTTTTGCATTATTGCATATAATTATCCGGATCTTTAAAATCTAAAATTTTAACTTCAAATTATATATACGTTAAAATTATACAAAACCACGCTATCATACTTGTATTTCTATGACAAAATATAAAAATAAAATATAAAAATGATATATTTTAAATGAAAGCCAAAGAAGAAAAGTGGAAAATAACAAAATATGTTTAAAAAGAAAAACAATTATATTTCTAAATTAAATTAAATTTTTATTTTTCTCTTTTTTTGCACATTCAAAAAAAATTTTAAAGTTTCTAAATATTATTCTGATATTATTCTAATATTGAAATATATTATTTATAATTAGTACGATAGAGAATGTGCATAAATATTTCATTATAGATGCATACCGCGTAACAATCAAATTTATGTTACTATTTCTGAACTTCCCGCAAATTTCCGGGAAACTACTAATCAACAATTAAACGCAGATTTATCGGTATACTCATATCCGCATATACGATGTGATATTACGATGATAGATATATCGTCATTTGTGCGATAAAATTTGATTATATAAATGTTGATCAAAAATATGTGAATGCACAAATATAATATATGTGAATGCATAAAAATACATGTGAGATTGTCTTTCGCTAATTCCGCACATAAATATTTGCATTCATTTAGCATTTTTTTATAAACAGATAGCGGTTTATTATAAGAAATAGCAAATATCATAAAATACAAATATATATCAATGCAAAAAAATAAAATTTATTTCAAAAATATATCAACTAAATAGTTTAAATGTTTAACAACAAAAAGATTATTTAATAGAATATATATTAAATTATCGCGTTGTAATAAACTAAATCCTGAATAATTTAATAGCGAATTAAATTTTGTTAACAAAAATTATTTTTATTTAATTTTATGAATCATTTTGTTATAAATTACGATAAAATGCATTATCGTCGATAACATTAAATCCTGCATCTAATATAAATTCAGTTTTTTATCGCATCTGTACTCACCAAATAAAAAATGCAAGTGACCTTAGCGTAAATCACTGAATCTATAATAATATTCGTAAAAATTGCGATTTGTATAATACTATATTAATACAAAATACAGCACTAACACATTAAGTTTTATTGGAGATTTTAAGAGCTGACTTTCTTTATCAATAAAAAAATCTTGAAAAATACATAGAAAGCAATAAAAGTATAAAAATTATGGAATAAAAAAAAATTAAAATATATGTAACTATCTTTTCCTACTTTCTTTCATTTTCTTTCCCGCGTTCATTTCTTCTGTTCATTGATAACTCATACATAACATATATTCAGAATTCTTGCATACGGAATATGTCAACGTCTTAAAGACTCTCACACAAGACGCATCAACATATTATGAGCGGCAAGAAATAATGCAATAACTACTCGATTTACAGCTTGTTCGTAAAGCCCGTTCTACATTGATCGCATGTCGCCAGTCGCAAGCAAATCGACCAATCACAGTCGATTATTACGTCGAATATTCGACTGTGATTGGTCGATTTGCTTGCGACTGGCGACATGCGATCAATGTAGAACGGGCTTTACGAACAAGCTGTAAATCGAGTAGTTATTGCATTATTTCTCGCCGCTCATAATATATTGATGCGTCTTGTGTGAGAGTCTTTAAGACGTTGACATATTCCGTATGCAAGAATTCTGAATATATGTTATGTATGAGTTATCAATGAACAGAAGAAATGAACGCGGGAAAGAAAATGAAAGAAAGTAGGAAAAGATAGTTACATATATTTTAATTTTTTTTTATTCCATAATTTTTATACTTTTATTGCTTTCTATGTATTTTTCAAGATTTTTAAATTATTATTGTCACTTTCGATAATAACAAAAATTTTTTGTATGTAATGTTATATTTTCTTTTTTGTTTTTTACTATTTCTTTTGCAGAATAATTTTTTTCTAATTTATATTTTATTTATTTTTTGTTCTTTTTTCAATTACCACTACTATTTCCAATAAACTGCTATTTCCAGTTTTCATCTTTATCACCGATAGATTATCCCCTTTATCATGTGAAATAAGACAAACTTATCAATTCCGCGAAATTTCATTTCGTTCGAATAATTTTTTCTAGTACAGTTATCAATTTTCTGCAGACGGCATCGCTGATAACGGCTCGACCTTCCAACACTTTCGCTAATTCTTTGCACAACTCCTCGGCTCGTTCGTCCAGTTGTATTAATATCGGCATAAAAACATCGCACGATGAGTTTTCCTCTTTTTCCAGCCTCGGTATCTTCTCTTCTCTCTCGGATTCCTTGTGTTTATTTATTGCAATTAGTATATCCATAAAATGATAGCGCTTCGCGCTTTATTTAAGTATACAGAGGAGATATTTCTTTTGTTTTAATCTTTCTAAAATTATATATTACAGACTAGTTGTTAAAAAAAAGAAAAACATATCAAATCAAAATTATTTTGTTCTAAGAGGAACATTTTGTTCAATGTAATTTAATTCCAGATAGAATCGCTGAAAAAAATGAACTTGTAGATATTATATTATAAATTGTTGGATTTGCTCTTGTGTATAAGTTTAAAAAAAAAACCTAAAATAAATAATTACCTTTTATTTCTTAACTTGTGCCTTTAATCATACTTACATTGTACTCGTAGCATGTGTGCTCGTCGCGATTTTTGATAGCTCCAGCCAAATATCTAAGAAAGTCCTGCATGTTTGCGAAGCCTTCCAGGGAATAATACGGCCTCGAAGACAAGTAAGCTTGCATGACGCTGTTGATGTTGGGTATTTTAGCCAGAGCCTTCGCTATTTTAGCGATCAGTTGCTCCGAGCATCTTTGTCCTATATGCTCGAAAGTCTCCAGGGCTTCCTGACGTACCCAGGGGTTCTCGTTTTCCAGTAGATGAGCGAACAACCCGATCAAGATGGATGCTACGCCTTGGACTCCGCAACGATCGAGATCCTCGCTGCATCGTCGTATAAAATGGCAGATCTTGATTTTGCCCCGAGAAGGCAAATAGACGCATGAGGTCGCGATAGACTTTAAAATCTGAAATATCAAATATGAGGTTTTAATACTTATGCAACCAAAGAGTGTTATATTTACCCTTAATAAATAAATAAATAACAATAAAACATATTTATACCGAACAAAACATGTTATCCTGAAGACTTCCAAGACGAGTGGCGTCGAGCAGGCTAACGAACAAATCAGATACTATATCTAATTGTTTGCCTTCGCACTTGATAATCGCATCTTCCACGAAAGTCCACAATTTAGTTAGGATTTCAATAATGTCCTTGTTATCGCTATAATCCACCGCTACCATCGCGGATACAGATTGTATCTGGAAATAGATGGACAGAAGACTTTCGAGCTTAAAAATTTTTTAAGTTATTTCACAATTTCGACATTGATCAAGGTTTTAAATTAATAAAAAAATTCGTTCATTTTTTCCAATATAGGAGATTGATAAATTTAGTATATCTTACAAGACGTTTCCAATTGCAAATAGAAGGGTGTTCTTGCAGATCCAAAAAAGCCTTCGGCAAGTCCTCGAATTTATGCCGCAATCGTTCCGATGTAAAACCCTTAGTTTTCGCTACTAGTAGATACAGGATGGGTACGTAATTATTTATATCCATAGTCTCAACGAGATTCTTGAGAAGAGTAGATTTCATGTCTTCAGTCAATAGTTCAAATAGACTGATAATCATGTGATCTAGCATGATCGCTTCTATACTGTCACGTCTTTCTATCAAAATGACGGAGACTTTGATCAGATGTTTGATATGATCGGCGCATAGTTGCGAAGTTCCGAGCCTTAAACATAACAATATGCGAGGAATCAGTTGGATGGTATCAGTTTATTTTTTATCACGCTATGTTAATTAACGTATTATTAAACAACTAATTAATATATTAATTTACTAATATTTTGTTAATCAACTTTATTAATATTAATGCTAATATCAATATTAAAATGAAGACCGTGCGCAGTCGTTTACCTGCCAATAAAGCACCAAACGTCTGAGCTTAGCAGAGAACTCCAAAAGTGGCCACACAACAAATACTTTAGCAGAAGTGTCTCGAGTGTGTGAAAGTCTTCTGGTCGAATCTTACTGACAAGATCGCAAAAAAATATCAGAGTTGCCTCATAAACATTGATTAACGGTAATGATCCGCCAATCTCATGAGTACCTAGCAATTTTAACTCTCCGACGCAAATTTCTTCTCCGACTAGAAAAAAAACTTGTTGTGACTTTTAAAATTTAAGTATAATTTAATTATAAGTTCTTTTTTTTAAACTTATAATATTCTTAAAATTTTCGAAATGTTTGATGTTCTAAATTCGTAAATCTTTTTTATAAATCCTTGAAATTCTTAGACTTCTTGAAATTGTGTTTATTTGTGTCACTTACGATATTCTATGTATGTTAGCGCAACGTCCAAGATTGAATCCGAACCTAGAGACCATTTGTAATGATTCTCGTATGGCATGTTGTTCAGTTTTTCCATAATAGCGATTGTCAATAAATGATAATTTACATGTTGATCATGTGAGGCAATTTGCCTTCCATACTGAAAATATACCTAAAATACAAACAATTGCAATTTATATATAATTTTGCAAAATGTGCTAATTATTTTCATGTCTTACACACACTTCTTTTCTTTAATATAATATAACAGTGTAAGAATATTTTTTATTTTATCATATTTTCTGCTATTTTGTGTGTACAAATTTTTATTTATTATTTTACGAAGAAATATAATTGTGCGTTTATAACAATGACAAAATAAATACGATTTATTTTATTTTCTTCAATTGAATTTTAATCATGTACCTGCTTGAAATCATCGTGATTAAAGATAATATCCAAGAAAGATGTAGCATTGATTGAAATTGTTCTTTCGTCCGCTTTTGTTAAACTGAAGCATGAATATCTGTGACAAAAATAATTTTTATATAATCCTTTTAATAATATCGTATTCTATTTTGTAATATATAATAATACTATATATAA
>NW_021849367.1:587152-588873 GCF_003651465.1 Formica exsecta | reverse complement strand
TGTTTCGAAAGATTAATGGGGGGGGGGGGGATCGACAAAAGATTGATCACCCGTGCATGTGCGCCAAAAGTTCCACCAGATATAGCATCGTTTCGTTTGTGAGACATTCGTTGTAAACAGCTGTTAATTTCTCGAGGATTTTTAATAAACGCATAGCAACCAATATACTTCGTTCCGCGTTCTTCTGATCCTATATTATAATATATCTAATTGTTACTCTGATATATAATATTATTAATATAATAATCAATATAATATTGCATCTGTATAATATAATATATAATAAATATAATGTGTATAATGTTATATATTATATATATAATATTTTACTATTCATAATGCCATTACACGAAGATATTTCATTAGATTTCCGCTAAAATAAACCATGTAACATATATATTGTTAGAATCGCATGCTAATGTACCTTGATCGTGGATAAAAGACGGGACACATCTTTCGCCATTTGAGCGAGATGCATCACGACACTGTTTGGTTTGATATTGTCATGATAAATAAGAGCCAATTTAGCAAATGCCTCGGATAAATCAACAAACGTCTTGGTGTCCATCCCGTTTGCGATAGAGGCGATGCTACCGTACGCATCGATCACTGAGAAAACCGACAATTTAAAACAACAATACGACAATACGAGAATTTGATTGAATGTGTTAATAAAATTTAATAAAATTTTTTCTGATGTATAATAAAAAAAAATTCCATCATATATTTTAACTGTAAATCGACTTAAAATTGAATCTGCGGAAAAGTGAGCTTATTGTTAGTAAAAAAGAGAGATACTCTATATTTTTATAAAATAATACATTTTTAAATAATTTTTCAAAATTTGCAAAACACTATCTCTTTCTCTCTGTTTTCCTGTTTTGATTTTAAGGTTTTTGAAAAATCCTTAAGAATAAATGCGCTCGCGATAAGGTCGAAAGTAAAGATCTTCAGGTTAAAAAGTCGTTAGGATATAATGGATGAATCGCTCTTACCTTTCATCAACAGCTCCGTTTCCGATTGCACATCCGTGTCGAAGACGATTACGCTGTTCAAAGTGGCAAAGAATAGCTTAAAGATCGCGCCCCCTTTTGTGAACAAATTCCTCAATTCTTGCATCGCACCGCTCAATAAAATTCCGTACTTTGGGCTATAATAATTTTTCAACAATGATTTCTTTATTTTATGTATTATTCGATATACTTATATTAAAATCATAAAAATTATATAAAATCATAAAAATTCCTAAGAATTTATTTCTTTACACTAGTAATATTTTAACATCTGATAGACACCTGGTTTTGCAATGTTCAAAAACGATTTTTATCGTTTCAGGTAAAATGTTGCATAACGATGTGACATAAGGAGCTCGAACTTTTCCAAGTGTCGATACATGTTCTATACATTTTTTCCAGAAGGCAAGCACGCCATCACAGATACGCAGTTTGTGCATAACACTATCCAGATCATCGATTTTCACGTTATCGCCCATTATTGTGTCGTCTATGGATCTCACGATCTTTGCCACAAAAAATAAAAAATATCTCAATATGAAAGATAAAGCGGTAAGTATCAGATCAAATTATGGATAAGATTTACTCTCTTCTTCTCTCTCTCTCTTTACGTGCAATATAATTATAATTTTATATAACACATACACAAATATAATATAAAAAATATATATGTATACAACAAAATATTTAAAAAATGTATATATATAT
>NW_021849367.1:581581-587101 GCF_003651465.1 Formica exsecta | reverse complement strand
ACATATTATAATAATAATAGATTATAAAATTACTTGTGACAGAAAATGTTGAGCTTTCGGCATAACATTTTTGAAAACTTGCTTGTCAAGCGATTCAACTGTATATCTGGAGAGACATTGCTCCAACATTTGTAGCAAGCACTCCGTATTGAGAGCAAGATCTTCGTTTTCCAGTAACGCTTAACGATTGAAAAAAGCATTAAGGATTAATCATCTTGATGGGATATTATTATATCAAAAAAAGACTATGTAAGTATATATATATATATATATATATATATATATATANATTAGTTAATTATATACATATTAAGCGTAATTTTAAAGAGAAAATATAATATCAAAAAATTTCTCATGTTTAAGATTATTTTCATATTTTTCAAGATTAACATTTTCTTTAAGTAAAAAGATTTCAATTTTTTTTACATTTTATAACTCTGATACTAAAATTAATTAATTTTGTATAATGTAAAATTCTTGCAACGTAATTAACTTTTTAAAATTATGTAAATTATATCACATTAACATCTTGTTGTAGTTTTAAATTTAAAGTTTTATTTGAGTATACTGTTTCTAGTGAATCATCTTGTATATTAAAAGGATATTTGTAACTTGCACACTTGGCTGTCTATATCGACCAATTCGAAGGAATCTTTTTCGAGCTGGTAGCTGGAAGCTTCGCTGAAAGTGATTGTATGACTAGGTGATGACATCCTTCTGTGCAACCTATTCTAGAATATAAAATAATATATAAAAAATAAATTAATACAAACAAATATTTATTTCCTATTATCGATTAACTACCTCAGAGTATAAATACCTCAGAGAAAAACTATTACTAACTTTTTACATTTAATAATTCTTTTTTATTCTATTAGTCTAAGTATTTCTCCTATTATTTTCAAATATTCTATATATTTGAATAATTATTACTTAAATAGTATTGATATTTAAACTGCTATTAAACAGATTTAAATACAATTTATGGATTTAATTTATTGATTAATTAATAGTATAGTAGATAAAATATACTATATATAATAGTTCAAACTATTCGCCAGTAGCGAATATTTTCGCAATAGTTCCAATGCGAAGATCGATCAACGGGGGAGTTGTAATCAGACCTCTCCCCTCCCGATCGTGAATAATAGGTAAAACCGGAGCAAATCGAAAATTTCTTGGCAATGCTCGAGGTTGCCGAAGTTTGCTGATAAGGACGTCAATTAAGGCAGCTCCAAGCTGTCTAATCGCCGATTTGCCAAAACTTTCTGTCTGCAATTTCTGCGCTATCGCCGACAAGCGAGATTGTAACCCACTTCTCAAGAGGATTTAACCGATCGAATCGATGCAAAGTCGATCTGTTGAAATTCCCCCTCAACCCTCATCCTTTAACCCTTTAATTATCACGAGTGTTTTTATACGTTCGTCAGATTGCAATTTTTTAAATGATGCGGACAAAATTAAAAGTAAGAATTACTGAAACGAGAGTATTGCGATCAATATTAATAGAATAAAAAAGAATCGGACACATCAATTGGAGAGACTTTTAAAATCCTATAAGTATAGTGAAATGAATAAAAAAAAAGATTGAAACGACCATAGAAAATTAGCGCATATTTGCAAAAATTAATAGGGAGAAGACACCCTGAACATTAAACTAGTTCTTTTTGTCAATGCAACAAGACCGTACAAACAGAAAGAAATCCGATCAGAAGAGAGAGAAGGAAAAGGAAAGATAATCGCGGGGTGTCGAGCAGTTGGAGGGTAAACGAGCGAGAAAAGAAGCCGATCCCAGCCAGGAATTGGAATGATCGAGCCGTCGACTTGCCATGGCAACTGCGGACAACAAGCTGTCAGATGATGGGCAGAGTTTTGATCAATAATACCGGCAGTGACTGGCTGCCTGTGCCGGCGATTCTCGAATTCGATATACGGAGTCGCGCGAACGGTGATTTCGACGACTCCAAACAACAGCACGTGGCCGCTGGGTTGTAGTAAGGACAGGGGGTGGTAAAGGGGTTAAGAGAGGGTGGTTCCGACACGTGACCACGCGAGCGATGTGTACCAGGCTGAGTCACGGAGGATGGATTTGAGCGATGTGATTTTCGATCGAGAGATGCTAATTTTTCGTCCCTGAATCACGAATTCGAGCCACCAAAAGCGGCCCTGGCTACTGATTGCAATACCGACGTTTCGTTATTTCGATATCTATCGAAAAAGTCTGATTTATTAAGTCCATGTGATATCCGAACATTATATTCAAAATAAAACAGAATAAATAACGAAATAAATCTCCACAAGGATTAAAGTTTGCTATTGATATAAGAATTATCTTCATTTAAATTCCCTTCAATTATCTTATATTTCTTACTTTAATAATGCGGAAAAATAGATAATTATTCGCTCAAGAAAGAGAAATATATATTATAATCACAATAAAGCTTTTTTTTATCCGTCCATTCTTTTGTTGAGATTTAAAAGCTATTCACGCTTTTCCAATAAAATAATTCTCATTAATAATATGCAATAACACAGATAAAAAATTAATTCAAAATGATGTAATTAATAAAATAGTTTCACTCACAATATAATATCCCTTCTAAAGATATTAAACAAATAATTTGTTTTTTATTTTTCCGCATCATTAAAAACAACGAAAATATTTCAACTACACAAATTAAAACATTTTGTATGTTTGCATATATGCAGATATCGTGATGTTACATCACCATGGCCTCGAGGGCAGCGTGTACGAAGTCAGCGAGGAGTTCGACCACCCTGGCAGCGCTGACAGTGATCGTAATGACGGGGGTTAATGGTACTAGTACAATCATAGTATTAGTGTGTTGGCCACCGTTCAAAGCAAAGAGAGAAAGAAGGAAAGGGACAGAGAGATAGCGATACATCTGTGCTTGACAGGTGTGTTGGTAAACCGGGCTTGGATTTGGTACACATCGGAGGGTGGGTGGAGGGTGATGGCAATAGATGAAGGCAGTCAGTCAGTCAGTCGGCGCCCGGCCGCGGCGTCGACAACGTTCCTCGCTCTTCGCACTCTTCGCTCGAGGATCGAAAACTAAAAGAGAACCTCGAGTACATGTTTGTAAAATAAGTAAGTATATTTACGCGCACTTTTGAAAGCGTCTGTATAAGTTTTCGCGCGTAGGATTAGTCATAGTTTGGCAAATTTGCGACAAGTTATACGCCTATCTTTTTAAGTTACAAGTCCTTAGGACACAGGCTTATAGTAAGCTTATAGTTTTAATGAGAGAGAGATTCTTTTCCTTTTAAAAATATTTTAGAGTTGTTGCATTATATATAACTGCTATTCTTCAGATGATACATTTAATTTAATAATGTTATTGGCAGATAACAACATTTTAATGGAGTGAAAGTACTTTATATTAGATGAGGAAATGATATATCAACTAAATAACAAATTAATCAATCAATAAGTTCTACTGGAAGAGCGATTCTGGCGATTCTGTCGAGAAGATGCATTGACAATGTAAAAACGATTGCTCGGAAATGTCTAGCGGTAGAAGAGCGACACGACCCGTCAGACAGCTGTCATTGCAACAGCCTGCACCGCGTCGACAGCACATCAAACGACAGAAATCAGCGGAGGATGATTGCAACAAGTCTTTGCAGATCTATGCAAATCCGATCGCACGTGACAGACTAGCTACAAATGTGACAGACAAGCCTAAGGTGCGATTGTTGAGGAATCCCTTGCTTACTTAATCGTTAGAACACCGTGTTCGTCGTTACTTCACCATCTGAAAAATTAATTAATATTAAAATTATATTTAATATATTTTATATATTACTTATAATCATATTATTATTATTACATATCTGTATCTATTATAACTATGGCAGGTGCGAGTCGCTTGGGGCGACGATCGTCACGAATGCGATGGTCTGTCCCAAGTGGAGGTGGTTGCTCGACAGATTCCGAGCCGATCCAGACCCACCACGGGCCGATCTGGCAGGACTTATGCCACCACGGAGAAGGCGTCGATTCTCTATTCGCGGCAGGAGCTCGCCGAGAGGCTGCGGCTCGCGTGGAAGCATCGCGAGCAGAACAAAGCGAACATTGACATTTTCTTGGCACATAACGTGGCCGTAGAGGAGCGCTGTGAATCTGAATTATCAATGTCCACTTCGCCAACTCCGCTCTCCGGAGAGGAGCCTGATTTTATGAAAAATGAAGAAAAAAGCTCGCGGAATCTGAAAATATCTGACAATTTAGAAGAGCGAGGAAAGAAAACGCGTGAAATCGATAACGGAGATAAAAGAGAATGCGAGAGGAAGCTGGAGGCTGCGTCTGGAATGATGGAAAACGATTTGTTGATAAAGAAAGATGAGAATGTGACGAAAGGGATGGAAAAAGAGAGAGGAGAGAACGAGGTATGCGCATTTATATAAATAATTATACATTTAAACAATATAATTATTTAATTTCTACGATTGCTGATATCGATTTTGTTTCATATTTTATTATTTTTTTTAGCAGTTAATGAAATCTTGTAAATTTAATATAGCGTCACACATTTTTGGTCCTTTCAACTTAATATTTAAAATATACAAGATAAATTTTTTTTTACACAAATTCAAAAATATGAAGAATGATAGAACCTTTCTAAAATTTTTTGAAAGAAAAGAATTTAGTTTTTATTAATATTATTATCTCTATATTATATAATAGATTTTTTTTCCAAGATAAATAAATAACAGCATTACTTTCTATAAAAAAAAAAAAATTATGAAATAAATTCAGTCGGGGAATATTATCGATCTTTTCAGAGAACGACAAACACGCAAACTAACTCGGATGTCGAGGAGAAAAAAAAGAAGACGAAGATAAACATTGATTGCACGAGCCTTCATCTTCCGATGAACGATCAGTTACATCCTTCAATCACCTTTCCGTCCTTAAAACCGGAAAACGCAGAACCAGCGAAAAACAATGACAATTTCTCGTCGGCGAGGCAAAAACGCGCTAGTTTTCAGAGCGGTGCCAACCGTGCCTTTCTGATACCGATGGCGGAGAAAACTCCGAAGGAGATCACGGAAGGGAAGGATAAAATCGCATCGACGAAATCGATTGAGATCAGATGCGCTTCGGCCGCGACGAGATCGCCAATCGACAAAGGCATCATCCTCGCGAAAAATTCGTCCACGACGAACTTGGAAAAAACGAGGAGAACAAATTCCGCGCCGCCACAAAGACGTAATCTGGGACCTGCTGCACCTGGGACCCGCGTTCAAGTAAATATCGTGATCGACGCGCCTGGTCTTACCGAAGCCACGGATAAGTCGATCGTTTGCGGAAAAATGCAGAGTGAAAAAGACGCTGTGGAAAAAATCGAGGAAGGTTCGATGAAGGTAGGAGGTAGCCCGTGTTCTATCTAAGGTTCTGAAGAGTGCGTGCTTGAGAATTTATCGAGATCCATTTATCACTTTACGCACATTAACCAAGAATCGGTATATAAATTATAAATATATACAGAGATATAT
>NW_021849367.1:577774-581444 GCF_003651465.1 Formica exsecta | reverse complement strand
ATAAATATATACAGAGATATATAAAAAAAAAATAATATAAAGAATATAAATAAAAAATAAGAAAATATATAAAGATAGGGATCGCGCGAACTGTCCTCTAGATATCGCGAGGTGAACGATCGATAAGATCGGCGCCTCTGAAGAAGAGATCGAGGAGCGCGAAGAGGCGCCTTCTCGTTTCATCGGGCGGATGCAAGGACGAGGAGCGTGGAGGACGAGGGAAGAGTTCCGTGGATCCCAGAACGAGCGACGTGATTACCATGGTATCGCTGGTCAGCTCGGCTGATAGCGATAGCGACGCGGAAAACTCGCCAGGCGACGATAAGCTCATCAATGAATTACGTAGCAAGCTACCCACCACGCCCATCATTAAAACGTCTATCAATCCCAATCCCACTGTACTGAGAAAACCTATCAAGTCAGGTATGCTTTTTGTCTTATTTTTATATAAATTAAAATATTTTTATATAGATTAAACATTTTATATACATAAATTATGTAAACGCAAAAGTTCAGTGAATAAATGTCGTAATAAATTTTATATAAAAATTTCGAATAATGAATTTTTTTAAAGCACAGAATTTTTGTCAAGTTCCTTTTATGTTCTTTCTCTTCCTAGGCTTCTTAAAAATGTTTTTTTTTTTCTTTTTAAATCTGTATCATCATACATACACACATTGGATCACGAATAAAATAGTTTTCATACTTGTCTTAAATTTATATTTATTTAGCTGATCGTGCTAAGAGATAACATTTGATAACGTATACGCGTGCGGCAACAAGCAAGGCGAAGAGGCGTAGAACTATAATTGAACCGACTAATTAAGAGAGACACGAGACACGCGAACAACACATAGCTAGAATTCTCAAACGTCGGCTTCTCCACACAATACGCGCCTTCAGCGTATTCACAATCAGTTGATCAAAGCGAAATTCAGTGACTTCATTATTGCTATCGCATTTATATAGCAAGATAATTATATAAAGATAATTAAGAGAGTTGAGTAAGAGCTTTAAAAAATGACAGAAAGATATCATCAATCTATCAATTTTTAAAATTGATCTCGTTGAGAAATCCAGTTAATAAATAAATTATCAGTCCGCCTTACACAATTTTTATTACTGATAACGACCCATCCTGCATGCGGTCGTGCAGTTAGTGCGGCGCATCGCGGAGATATCGTGATTGATCGTATTGGGATTAATAGACCGCCGTATACGATGGAGAGTTTGCGCTCTTTTTGCAATCATGCCGAGTCTATTTGTCGAATAACCTGTTTCCCTTATTGGCAACTGTGATTGTGAGCCAAATATCGCCCATCATCGATTTATTTTCGCAGGATAGAGAAAGAGAGAAAATTATCTATATTAAATGTTACCTCCTATCTCAAAGTTCTCGTAATTTTACGAAATCAGATGAAATTATTCACTCGAGGAATTTCAATTTGTAAAATTTATGAATAGACGATCCTTGTATTAAATCGCATGGACAGTCTCCTTTCAGAGAGACTCTTTTGACGAGGAGCCGACCAAGGACGAGAAGCGGATCGCCAATAACGTTCAACCTCCTTATTTCGGTTTCACCCTCAACGTCGCGCACGGAAACGGTTACAAAGAATCGTCGGATAAGCAGGATCTAGCCGTCGACGATGTGGTCGCGACGCCGACACTAGTAGCCGTTCCCGCGCTGTCAATTTCGCAGGATGCCGAGAAAGCGGTGCCAGAGGCACCGTTGACCGATCGCGAGAAGAGATGCCTGGCGGTGCCGATCGGCGATCTGCACGACAAGAAGCGAAAGCTGCTGCGAACGCGGAGTATACCGAGTCGTCCGATGTGAGCGAAACTATAATTTTATAAAATAATATAATCGAAATACAATAAAACTTTCTATTCCGGCCGGTACTCATTAGTCGATAATTATTTGATTTATTGATAGTAAAAATTCTACTATTCTAGGAATTATTTTCTCGAGAACGAAAGCATCACATGATGCTACAAAATAATAAAAATTTTGGAAAAATTAGCGAAAACAAGTCAGAAAGATCGCGAAATGAAGTAGATCGTCGATCTGCGCAAGTGGTGTAGTCGAGTTCTATTGTCGTATCTTAATCTATATACAAAGAGCGCGTTGGGGAAGGGGAAGGAGGGAGAAAAAGTTCGATTGGCCGACGATTTATGATATCGACGTGGAAAAAAATTAAGTGGGTAACGTGATGTAACGATGATGGGGTGGGAGAGGAGAAGGTTGCTTTGTAACGGACTGGTACGGCCGTGAATGTTTGCATCCCGCGGATGGTGGTACGTCCTTCGATTGGTGCCTCCATCAAACTTCGATCATCATATTTGATGTCTTCCGCGCGACGTCTACGTCGCTTATAATTTAAAATTAGAAAACTGAAATAACTAAACTTGGCAAATTTTATGACTCGAAGACTCTTTCTTCGTTCAGCTAGATAGAGATTTTCGAGATTTCTTCTATTTTCACCAACAATTCGATATTAGAGAGAATTCTCTAAGCGAGGCGTAGATCTTTGATACGATTAATATGTTTTGACTGCCCCGATATTTTCAATAAACCAATTAAGAAAGGAATGTGTTCCGATGATGTTCGCAGAATAACGGAGCAGACGAATAATGTACCGATGGAAATGAAGGAGCAGAGATCATGTCTTGCAATGTCACGAATTGATCTCGTCGCAGTTCCAATTCCGCCAATTGATGTTCCGCTTTCAAAAGTAAGAGAATAATGTTAATTCAAGTTGAAGCAAATAATTATTATACTTATATAATAATATAATATTATGTTATATTATATTTTATTTTTGTTATGTGAAAATATATAGGTTGAACACTTTTCTAAAGAAACATTGCCGGCGAAAGAAACACCGCAAGAGATGATGCCGTCAGAACCGCATTTTCAAACGACTAAGGAAAAAGAATGCTGGCATCTTTACAGACGAATGTGCGATAAGGGAGTGTACGTGTCTTTTGACACTGTTTTAAGGTAATAGATAATTATCGATCAAATGAAAAAATATAAAAAATTTCAATTAATTACAAATAGAAATTTTAAATAATTAATTAATAATAAATAGCATAATATACATACATATCAGACGTAAAATAAAATCTTTTATATAACAATAACCAAAATAAAATAATGTAGCATTGCATTAAACAATAGCACGCATTTTTTTATAATGATATTATTATGATAAAAGATTTATTTAAGAAAAGAAATATTTAGAAATCTCAAAAAAAAAAATTTTAATAATGCAGAATGTGATTCAAACTTTAGATATAGAATAAAATGCAAATCATAAGTTTGAAAACGTGCTACAAATTTTGATATCAATTTATTAAACTTAAATTATTCATAATCTATGCGCACTCATAAGTAATTGAAAAAGTATTTTTCAGAGGCATGCTAACACCGACGGAATATCGATTACGACAAAAGGAATATTCACAAGATTTGCGGTAAAATTAGCAAAAACATTGGATTGCTTTGTTATAAAATGTTTAAATACCTTTTTAATTAACTGAGATTATTTTTACTTTCTCGTATCGGTCAATTATCTGAAAATGACAGAAGAAAACGTAATATTATTAATGAAACTTTATATAATTTATATCAATGTAATTTATATTAGTTATAATTAATAAATTA
>NW_021849367.1:560292-577684 GCF_003651465.1 Formica exsecta | reverse complement strand
TATAAATTATAATATTTTTATGATTAAAAAAGTTATGTATAGAAATTATACACACATAAAATTAAAATATAATAATTGGATATCAAGTAGACTATTATTATTATTATTAAAGTCGAATAAGTGACATTTTAATAATAATAATTACTAATAATAATAAATTGCACATTCGATGAAAAAATAGCCGCAATCGAATTATCAAGCTTTAAATAAAGTTCTACTGTTTTTTTCTTGATTTCCCTATACACAAAATACACACAGTTTTCTTTTTTGAATTATTTTCAAATTATTCCGAATAGTATTAGAACATTTTTAACATGTAAAAATATAGCAATGTATTTCATAAATCCAAAGAAATTGTCTGTTCTTTTAATTACAATTTTTCTGCATTAATAATAAGATAAATATATATATTTAGAAATTAGAGAAAAAAAAGAAAGAAAAGTATAGAAGATGCAACTATATTAAAAAAAAACAGAATTTATCGTCTCGTACAATGAAATATGCTCCCTTTTTATTGTTTTCTACGAAATATGTGAATATTTTCCTTTGTATATGTAAAACAATGTACACATGCATGTATCCATATATAAATTTATGAAGAATGAAAAATATGCCTTAATAAGACACATTCGCTATATAATTAACGCAAAATGAATATCAAAAACAATCATGCTCACCGATTAAAACCAAATTTGAACTTGTTTCCTCATATTGATGTAAAATTTCTTTTTCTTCTTCTTCCGAATTAGAGGTTCGGTTGAATAAAATAGGGTTAACCATACGGCCATCAATTAATTTCTTTTGATCTTGGATCAACAAACACACAAATTAACTTCTAATAAAGAATATGCTTTATATATCGTGTTTAAACACCTCTGCTCCCGTTCACGGATCGCAACGGACTCGATGCGATGAATGTAAATATAAAAATTTCTGCCGTTAAACCGAGATGCAATACCGCTCTTTTACCAAGCGAAGTTCAAGTACGAACTGCCCAATTGCTATGCACTTGCGCGAACGTAGATGCGCACACGAAGCTGTCATCTGTTTACCGTCACGTGATTAAGGTGCCTTTACATGGCAGCGTCAAGCGTCGAGCGTTAAGCGTCTGCGCAGAATATTGTTGCCATGTAATGGCACCTTTACGCCCCGATTGGTGTATATTTTGACCAATCAGGACAAAAGGAGGAAAAATTCCATTGTCCTGATTGATCTGATTAAATACTACTTTGCTCCATGATGTAAAAAAAGATAAAAATATAAAAAGAATAAAATATAAATATAAAATATTATATATTAATATTATATATTAATATTTTATATTTTTATAAAAAATAAAAAATATTTTCTTACATTATGCTCTGCTCCATAGGGAATATTTCCGAATGCACCCTAATCGCGTAATCGTGTATAAAGCATATAAACATTATCAGTTATCATCATATTCACCGCTTATCATTGTGTCAGTCTCGCGAAATGAGATTTTTGCCCGCCTCCTTGTCATGACAACGGATGCGAGCAAGGATGTCGAGGAAGCACGAGAGTAAAGCTAACATTGACTACAAGGCGCGGCTCGAGTACAAATTGTATTTGGTATGTATGTATTTATGAATTTTAGGTTAGGACGACCATAGTTCAGATCAAATAACCAATTAGAAGTACCTTGATAACGACTAATTAATTAGAACTCAAATAGTGTATCAATCACACTCTATTACTAATTATATAAGTACCATTACATAATAAATAATAAATATATAGATAACAATAGTATTATGGATAACAAAATGTAGATAATTTGTAAATGTTAAAAGAAATTTTAAGTTAGCACAACTGCAAAATCCTGATGAAAGATATATATCAATTTTTTATTTGATATATATTTCTTTATTTTCTCTTTTTATATTCTATATTTAATATATAATATAATTATTATTAATGATATATATAACATTTATTATATAGTTATATATCATTAACATTAATGGCTGCATGTTTTGGGAGCGAACTTTTCCAACTTTGATTACGAAAATGTTGAGAAGTCTTAGCACATTGGCTTCTTAAGACACCAAATATTTCATTTCTGTGTGTATTATAATTTAAAGGCCAGAGAAAATCCAGAGCCAACATTTGACGTGTCGGAATGTGCCTTGAAGCATGTGCCATCGGGTATCTATTCACTCTGCAAGGTGTTTCGGAAAGAAATCTTACTAATGTACGACAACAAGCTGAGCTCACTCTCGGGCGGAGGTGCCTTAAGTGACTTGTCGCTGCTGACTGTTTTAGATATTCATGGGAACGAGTTTACAACATTACCCTCCGATATTATGTGTCTCTCTTCTCTCAAGGTGTATTTCTTATTGATCAGAAAGTTTTTATTGTTTGTTCCCTATATAGTTTTTACGACAAAAATAATATATAAAGAAAAGATAGTATTATGTAGAATCCTTCTGACAATATAAAATACTATATCATATACTATTGTATATGATATCTCAGTGATACTAAAGTATATAGTGATTTTTTTTAGGAGCTCTATTTGCAAGATAACAGCCTTCGCAAACTGCCCAATGAGATAATGTACTTGAGTAAATTAACAATTTTGAATGTCTCGAGGAACAACCTGAAACAAATGCCTAATGGCATCGGGCAATTGCAAAAACAACTCACCACTCTTAATATTAGCCATAATAAATCATTGCAAAAACTGCCTGTATCCCTGGGCTATGCTCAGCAATTGACAAATCTAAATATTGATGGTTTGAAACTATCGTATCCACCTCAAGATATCTTAGACGGTGGCACGATAGTGATTATTGCATTTTTGGCGAACGAAAATGGAATCGACTACTCGCCCGAAACTTCGATATCAGAGAACGATATTTCGAGGGATATAAGCTCAGATGACATGCAAACAATACATCACAATAAGAGTATATATATATATATATACATACATATATATCTTTCTATGTGAACATATAAGCTATAAACATTTATTTTTAAATGTGTTATGTCTTCTCTTTCTTTTCATTCATGTTTTATACTTCATGTTTTATTGTTAAGTTGATCAATGTTGTCAGTACTTATAATTAATTCATAATGTGCTTTTGCTGTTTGCGCATATTCACCATTCCTTTTTTTTCTCTTTTAGGCAACATTACAGAAACTAGACAAAATGAAGGCATGTTGGATGCTTCTTTGAGTTTCGTATGCTTCCCACTTGTTATCAATTTATTTTATTAATATTTATTAGAAAACTGATTTTTTTTAATGATGCTCAGTGCAGTAACAATCCAATAGAAAGTAAATAAATTAATCAAATAAAGAAAAAACTTGACCAAGAAAGATTCACATATTACACAATTCTTTATAACTAAAGAAAATCATTATTTAATTATCTTTATTTTTTGGACAAATGCACTGAGCATCTTATTTATATGATCAATTATTAATTTCATTGGTAAAATGCTAATTATGTTTCCATTTATGCTTTTTATACTATTTTTTGAATATTCTGTGTACTATTTCTTCTCTATACAATATCATATTATATATCATATATTCTCTAGTATTATATTATATTATATATTTACATTTTTCTCATTTAATTTACTTTTTTCCTTTATCTCTTTTAAGTAAGCATTAAAAAAATCCATTGTTAATTTTTAATTCCATAAAGATCTTAATTGTATTAGGCTGATAAAAAAATTTATTCGTTTCTTTCATTTTACTGAAATAAGAATCTATATATGTGGAAAAACGAATATATGATTTTATCAGCTCAATATATGTTTCGATATTATATGATAATACCGTGACAATAAAATTTATTCTCGACAGGAACATCGGCAAAATGCCTTGTTGGAAGTGGAGAGAAACATAAAACAGCAGCAAGAATATGAAATGGAAGTGCAATCCATGCTGAAAGTTCATAAAAAGAAGGTAATTAAAAAATATCATAGATTATTAATCTATTGCTAACACAATTAAATTTTTGTTAAAGATCATATTATATATATATATATATATATATATATATATATATATATATATATATATATATATATATATATATATATATATATATATATATATATATATATATATATATATATATATATATATATATATATATATATATATATATATATATATATATATATATATATATATATATATATATATATATATATATAATATGATCTTTAACAAAAATTTAATTGTGTTAGCAATAGATTAATAATCTATGATATTTTTTAATTACCTTCTTTTTATGAACTTTCAGCATGGATTGCACTTCCATTTCATATTCTTGCTGCTGTTTTATGTTTCTCTCCACTTCCAACAAGGCATTTTGCCGATGTTCCTGTCGAGAATAAATTTTATATATATATATAAAATACATATATGGTAATAATTATATTTTTTAGTATCTGTATATCTCATACAATCTGAAATTCTAAAAGAGAAATCTAATTAAAAGATAAATCAATATGTCTAATGTTGTATGTTTGATAAGAAAATTACAAAAGCATACAGAGTCATCCCGACTTCCGAAATATATCAGAATTAATTCATAATTAAAACTTTTAAAATTGATAAAATGATATATACTATACATGTTTTTATGATTATTAATATTATTAAATGTTATCTACACAAATGCAGATATAAAAGAAACTCAAAACTTCAGAAACTATTTTCTTTGTGCTTTTCAGCTTCTGAAGGATCTAGCATTACAACAGATACAACTGGAACAAGAACTTGAGAAAGTGCAGCAAGAAAGAGACACAAATAGAGCGCGTTTGCTTTCATACGTTTATAATGGTACAATTTTAGCATTTATCTTTAACAAAAATTTCGCATAAACTGTACAATTTATTAAATATGAAAAGAAGTAAATATTAAATAAACTTTTCCTTTTAGCTGAAAAAGAAGCTGATAATGTAATTAAAGAATTTCTAAGAAATAGTGAAGAAGAAAAGCAAAGTCAAGCTGAATTATTGGAACGGGAGAAGCAGGAAGAAATGCAATTGTTAAGCTCTTGCCACTCAGAACAGTCCATGCTACGTATGAAGGATACTCTTTGTAAATATTGAGCACATAAAAATACACGAAATTAAAATTGTCCATATATCATACATATGTCAGATTTGTTTTTGCAGTTGCAATGGAGAAATTGTTGGAAGAAGAAATGTGCAAAGCGAGGAAACTGGAAGAGCATACTAAATATAGAGATTACACAACGCAATCCTTGCTTACAATGTCAGTATAAATTGTAAACTCGCTTTGCTTTTTGAAAGTGAAAAATAAGTAATCAGCAAAAATAAAATCTTAATTGTTTGTTATATCTCTGTTGATTTTGTTTTCTTCTATGAATTACTTGTATGAAAGTATTATATAAGAAAAAAATGAATTGATATGATTAAAAATAAGATTCAGGAAAATTATTTCAGGGAGGTAAGGAACAACGACCATTTGGCGCAGATAGTGCAAGATCAAGAAAAAAGTAGGCAAGATCTCATTGATAGATTGCGACAGGACGAAGTTTTACAGAAAGCGGCAGTCGCTGCGTTATTAGAACGCAGTGATGCGCGTACCTGGAGCATTGTTCAGCAAGTGAATCTAGTCCAGTCGCAATTGGCCGCGCTCACAAACATCGAGTTCGAAAGAAGGAAATTGGAGATCAACCAGCAGCTTGTAAGTGTGTAGTTTCTAGTTAAGTATTAAATAAAAACTAAAGAAAAAGTTTTTCTAAATTTTTCGAGTTCATAAATATTTAAAATATAATTATGTGATAAAGCGTTTTTTTTTCTTTTTTAGAATGAGATCGCTGATAGACGCGTGGCTCTAACAGCTATTCTGATTGACTTATTGGAACAGCAAAAGAACAGGAGAGACCAACTATTGGAAACAATTAATACGATAGAGCAGCAGCGATGCATCTCCGTATATATGTTTTTCTTTTCTTTTCTAAATTCTCAATAAAGAAAATTTTTCTTCTTTTTTTTTAAATATTTTACAAAAAATAGCTTATATATATTAGCCTTGTGTTTTTACATTCTGTTAGATCATTTAATCTTCACTAATCAGTTCCTTTTACATGAGACTAAAAAAATATTAATAAAATTGAGAATGAGGTTTCATTAAAAAATATTTATTAATAATAATATATAACAAATTTTGGTAGAATGCGAGGCGAGGCAGTTTGTTCTGGCTAATGCAGTATCAGTCTCTAATGGAAGCACGACCACAAGGATTACTGGAGATGTTGGAACCTATGCTAGTTCGACATGTAGCGATAGCAGAAGCTTTGCACTGCCTTCCATTTCTGGCCACATTGCCGTCTTTGTTACCAAACATTAGCGATGAACAATTAAAAGATGTACGTAACTCTTGGAACAATTTAATAATATAAAGAATAACCTATACACATAGAGTTCACAATATATAATAATATATTTAAAATTAAATTTTCTTTAAATATAAAAATCAGGAAATTTCAGAATATATTTTGTCTTTTAGATTTAAATTCTTCGCAATTAAATGTTTATCACAAATTGCGAGATTTATAGATTCAAAAAAAATCAAATTTGAATTTTTATAGATTTAGATTTTCGATCAATAAATTCAGTAAATTTTCAAATTTGATTAATTTGGATTTAATATTTATTATACTTTTATTTTAAAATTGTTAAATCTTTGGATTATAAATGTTGAGAATTTGAAATTTGAGTGATTTTCATGTCTATTTGCAATACATTATAAACATAAAACTTAAGATTTATTGTACATTTTAATTATTATTTAATTTTTGTTTTGTAGATGGGCATAAGTTGCGATAGAGATCGTGCTGCTATAATGCTAGCAGTTGAAAATTATCTGACAGAAATGAAACTAAATGAATCCACATCGCCCATAATGCCTTCCGCGCCTCTCGAAGAAGCGTCGACCAGCAATCAGAACTGCAATTTTGTTCAGAATATGATGGAATGCGTAATTTGCTTCGATTTGCAAGTATGTTTTTCTTCAATTATTTATAAATAAATATAAAATACATAATTTCACGCGCGTGCGCGGGAACAAATATACAGAGTGCTCTATAATAACCGTATCACCTCTCATGTGCAGGTAGAGCAGGTGAAACCGAGAAGAAAAGTCGTTACCATTTTTCTCCTTGGTTTCACGCACTTTACCTGTATACGAGATGATACGGTTGAACACCCTGTATATATATATTTGTTCGTATGTATAATTTTAGGATATCAATAAAAAAATGTCGTCACTATATTATAATTGATGAATATTGTCTCTATTAAACTCTTTTTGTAGTGTGATGTCATTTTTCTACCTTGTGGACATCTCTGCTGTTGCTCTACTTGTGCGGACAAAGTTTTTGCAGGATGTCCAATGTGCAGGAGTCCAATAGAACGCAAAGTTCGAGTCGTGCAGCCTTAAATTCAATTTTATTCAGTTTATTCCCGAATTCAATTTGATGTTCTTCAAAGGTATGAAAATAATGCGCCATTCTTTCTCGACTGTGATTACACACACGCGCACGCGAACGAAATGTTTCGATAATAGCTATTTATAATGCGCACAATTATATTTACCATTGGTAATATAATGCTCATGTTAATGTCGATTCCATATATACATGGCATCCCATTTTATTGGAAGCAGCAGCATGAGACCTCAAGTTAACAAAATATGTAGCTGTTACCAATAAAATGAAATACTTGGTATGTGTATATATATATAGAAAATATACCAATATTATATATGACTAAAAATTATTGAGTTCCTTTTTTTTCTTTTTTTTTTTTTCTTTAAAAAAAGTATTTAATATTTTAAAAATGTATTTAAAAAAAAAGAAAAAATTTAGTGTTTTTAAAAAATTACCTAGATATATCAAATTTTAAAATTGGAAATACAGAGAAAAAAATTAAAAATTAAAACTATTTAAAGCTGCAGATTAGACATATTTCGCATTCATATAATACCTGACATTTTACATACTATAATTATTATATATAAATTGCGAACATATCCTTGTAGTCTACAGAATATATAAAAAATTAGAAATATATATTTGAGAGAGAGCGATGATGAAGTATAAAATTTGTTAATAATGGAGTGCAAGAAAAGAAATGAAAAACCAGAGTATATAACAAGCTTTGATAATAACTAATTTTTACGACGAAATTTTTATATAAATGTGTGATTATTTCTATGTGGGAACAGTTTTAAATCAATACAATTTGAATTTCACTTTTTTATGCAAATATTAACATTGTCAACACAATTTTGGTCTTGAAAAAAATTCCTGTTAAATAATATAATAAAATTCGTTTGTGCATGTCATTGTTTTTTTCTGCAGTTTTTAAATGAATAACCCAATTTCCTTTCGCATCAATATCTTAAGCTAAATTAATTATATTATAATTATCTTAAAATGTATCCATTAAAATGTATCATGTATCATTAAAAAATATATATTGTATATATATATAAAATTATCAAACAAATGAAATAAATATTAATTTTTTTAAAAATTTGCTTTAGTGCATTTGTTTTTATTTTTTTTACGTTGGACGATTTAATTTTTTTATAAATATCAAATTATTACTCTATTAAATTAAACTAACAATATGGTTACACTTATAAACCTAGCTAATATAATAAACTTATTTCTTAGAAAACTGTAATTTCTCTCCCTGTTTCTTCATCTTCACCATTCATATCATCCTCATCTCTCTTTTGTTGCTTCTTTTTTGATGTTGCATCCTTTTTCTCTTTTTGAACTTTTCTAAAGTTTTCTAGAGATTCCTGTAGCGGATCAACAAATTGATCAAACTCAATATCCACCATCGCTTGAATCACATCTTGTCCACTGATGGTTTTGCGGTTGCCTTTCTTGGCTATTATATTAGCAGATGATGTGAGATAGAGTATAAAAATAGACGCAGCCTTTGCTACCGCTGTTCTAGCATCCTTTCCAACTGTCACTCCATCCGGTAAAGCTTCCTTGATGATTCTTGTTACAACTGCATTGGGCAGGTTCAGATCTTCTAATCGCTCGGCCATCTGATTATCGTTCATACATGTTTTAAATCTTAGACATCTAACATTGTAAGATATTGCAATTTTATAAATTTGTGCAACTATTGTGATATTCGAAAATGCGAAAAAAATATAATCTAAAATAAAATTAACATGTATGACGTAATGCAATGCAAAATTACAATACAAATATAATTTACATTTAGTAAATTATTGTTTTATAATACAATATCGTAAAATACATGTAAATATATTTAAAAAACAGAAACAAAAATATAAGATTAGTATGATGTTCTTTTTTCAGGTTACTTTTTGTAAACGACAATAAAATTTCTAAAAGTGTAAAAGAATTACACAAAGAAAATTACAGAATAATAATTATAAAAAATGTAAAAGAAAATTACAATAGAAATTATTATTATTACCTTGATCTGAAAAATATATTAGAATTTATCTATCAAAGACTTCGAGGTTAGATCTTTCCCGCCAGCGAGTTCTATGAAAAGATTACAGTCTGTACAAAAAACGAAACAGTTTCACTGTGTATAAATATAATAGGAATCAACGTGAGAGCAAACTTGGTAAAATTAGAAGATACATTTGCGAAACGGCAAAATACAATAGTTACATTTTTATCGAATGCGCAATTATATGTCCGAGAAAAATTTAAATGAAATGATAGACACAACAAAAAAATAGACGTGAAATAATCGAATGAAGACGGCGTAAAGGAGTACAATTTTAACGATTCGATGGATACGTTGGCCGCGTTCAGCAGAGAAAACCGCTTAGTAGCAATCGAATGTGATTGGTTCTTACTTTTATCATGCTATTAGCCGCAAAAAGCTGGAATCTATCTCATTTAGATTCCTGCGCAATGATTTCTGCGCAAACGATCGATGCTCGATGCTGCCATGTAATGGCACCTTTACGCCCCGATTGGTGTATATTTTGACCAATCAGGACAAAAGGAGGAAAAATTCCATTGTCCTGATTGATCTGATTAAATACTACTTTGCTCCATGAAATCAACGTCAAGTGTTGACAAGACGATAACTGAGCGCTTTCTCTGCTGAACGCGGCCATTCAGCGTCTTGTAATACCTGAAGCTAATTTGCTGAATCTATAGCGGCAAGAACCAATCACGTTCGAGGTTACGTTACGTTGTGTTAGGTTAGGTTAGGTTGTATAACTACGAGAGATAATTGATTATACGCTTCGCAATCTCGAAAACGTCGTCTTTATGAACGAGAAGTGTAAAGATTAGTTTCAGCGTCTGTATCAGTCTGTATGCATGAATATATACAGTGCCTTGACGGAAGAGTGTGAATAATTCCGTGTTTCAGAACTGACATACATAATTTCAAGATCGCGACATATAATTTCGTCGCCATTGTGTCTGATCAGAAGAAAACGAGGCACCATACGGAGAAAAATGTCAAAAATCGAGGAGGCGAACGAACATATACGGCAGGCTGAAAAAGCGTAAGCATTTCGCTCTCTTTCTCTCGCAAATATTTCCATCTCACTCGGAGATCTTTCTTTGATTCTTTTCTGGAATCATACATTTCGTAGTCTTAAAATTATTAAATTTTAAAGTGCGAATATATAGACGTTCCTGTATTAGATTATATTATATTGACAATTATATATATAAATCTAGTATAACAAAAAATAGTATGAGTGAGAAAGAAATAATGCGTAAGAATCGATTTACCGATTGTGACAATATTTTGTTAAGATTACATTTTTCGAATCGAACATAATCAGATTACACCGTATTTGGAAGTTTACATATTAAATTTTTTTTTGTAGCTTAAAACCTACTCTTTTGAAATGGCGACCCGATTATGAAGTGGCAGCTGAGGAATACTCACATGCAGGTACACAATATTAAATATTGTAATTGTAAAAATAAGAAAAATATAATTACAACAAAATAATACTAAAACATGTAATAAATCAATAATTTTTTAAAATTAAGTTTTAAGAAATCATAGGTAACTTAAATGTATTAAACTATTTATTAAAAGTCTCATTTGAAGATTTAAATCAGTTATTTCAAAATTTTGCACCAAATAACGAAGCATTAATTGCTTAAAAATTTTGCAGTTAAAATTACGTTTTTCCCATTTTTCCACTCTAGCAACGTGCTTTCGAATAGCCAAGTCATATGCGCAATGCAAAGATTGTTTGGTGAAAGCAGCTAATTGTTACAAACAAACCAAAGCGTATCCTTTGAAATCGTATAAACAAATATTTCAAATTCCTCAATCTTGTATTGATAAATATTTGATAATATATTGGATTCAAAAATTTCGTTTGTTATATTCTTTGTTTTATTTCATTACTTTAATAAAGCATGAATATATCAATACAGAATTGTTATTTTTTTATTTTTTTTATTTCGTTTTATATTATATTAACTTTATTTGTAAGAGAAAGAATTATGTGAAAGAAAAATTAATGAATTTTTTTTCATCAACTTATAATGTTTTTTTTTCTAACTTTTTTCCTAAATCAAGAAAATATCATTTTGTCGACACTATATTTTCTTTAATTCTCCTTAACTACAATTTAATCGTAATATAGATGGTTCCATGCAGCAAAGTATGTATAAAAAAACTTAAATTTTGTCGTGCAATATATTTTGATATTATATAAATGCAATGTTTTCAGGAGCATTGAACAAGCTCTGCTCATCTGCAGAGAAATGGGGGATCTTTCAGAGATATCGAAACTAGCTCATAGTGCTTGCACTCTTTTTCAGCAACACGGTTCTCCTGAATCTGGCGTAACCGCCCTCGACAAGGCGGCCAAGATGCTAGAAGCTACACAGCCTAAGCAGGCTCTAGAACTGTTTAAACGTGCAGCTGACATAATCATGGTAAGCAGCCACAACCACTACATACAAACATGCTCTATATTACATAAATACAGATATATGTATATAAATATATATACACATATAAAATGCAAAAATTAATAATAAATAAATTTAGTTATAAACCTGTAAAAACTTCGATTATATATATAAAAAAAAGAGATTGTATAAAATTCATTTACATAGATATATAATTTTAAAGATTTTGAAAGTTTCACGAGAGAGAGAAAATCTTAAAAATGTTGAGAATTTAAAAAAAATTTAAACTATCTTGGGAAATAAAAATTTTTTTGAAATTCTAAGAATTCAAGAGTTTTGAGAACGTTAAACAGAAAAAAGAGACAGGATTTTTTTTCTAAAGAGAGTTCTTAATTAAAATTACATAGCAAATCATAAGAAGCTTTTAAAGGTTTGAAAAAAGGTGGAAAATATTTGTTCAGGGCGAAGATAGTCCGCGGCACGCAGCGGAATATATGAGCAAAGCCGCGAGATTACTGGTGAAGCTGCAAATGTATGATGAGGCGGCGGACGCGATACGTCGCGAAATTGGCATGTATCAAGAAATAAAGCTTTGGCAATCACTTGGGAGACTCACTGTAGCTCTGGTGCTAGTGCAATTGGCGCGGGGCGATCAAGTGGCGGCCGAGAAGGCTTTCAAAGAATGGGGAAACTACTGCGAACCTCCCGAAGTAAGCCAGAAAAATAATTATTTAACTGAGTAACAAAAACATGTGAGAAAGTCATTTCAATTAATGTAATCTTTCTTTCTAATCTTATTATAATATAACCAATTGATCTTTCTTAATTAAATTAGAGAATACGATTTTCTGATCCAGGTACAAACATTGGAGATGTTATTGCAAGCGTACGACAACGAGGATGCAAATGCAGCTCGGGCGGCCCTTAATAGCCCCTTTATCAAGCACATGGATGTAGAATATGCTAAGCTAGCGCGAGGATTGGCCTTGCCGCAACAAGAATACGCAGTTCCGCCCGCTGGAATAAGGGCTAACGCCGCGGAATCCTACGTTTCTCCCAACGTGTCCAAACCCACTGAACAAGCTACCATCGAAGCGCAAGTTAATGTGTGTTTCATTATTATATTTTATTATCATTCGCACACATTATTTCATTATAATCTCTGATTATTCATTATTTCACTATTACATCAATGACACTTATTAATTTTCTAGGAAAAGAACGATGTCGATGTGACTAATCAGTCAACGAAAGAAGTGATTGAAAAGAAACCGGAAGTTGCACCACCGCCACAATCGCAACCGGCGCAAAAAGAGGAGGATGAAGACGAATACGAGGGAGGCCTGTGTTAATCGTCTTTAGATGTAAAAAATCCTCTATTGCTTGAGTAAACTGTTAAGTGTAACGCTTGCATGTATATCGAACGCTTTATCGAAAGCACATTATCGGTTTTGATAGAGCATTTATCTTTCAACTTCCAAAATTATTAGAATGAAACATAGAAATCAAGAAAATAACAACTATTTTCTCCATATTCTACTTTTTTTTTTTTTTAAATTTTGCAAACAATTTACAACCCACTTATTAATAGCTACAGAATTATTGAAAGATTACGAGATTTAATATAAAAAATTCTATACATTATCGGTTTTGATAGAGCATTTATCTTTCAACTTCCAAAATTATTAGAATGAAACATAGAAATCAAGAAAATAACAACTTTTTTCCCCATATTTTACTTTTTTTTTTTTTTTAAATTTTGCAAACAATTTACAACCCACTTATTAATAGCTACAGAATTATTGAAAGATTACGAGATTTAATATAAAAATGATTAAAATTCTATATATGCAAGAAAATATATTTTTGTTGGAAAAGACTTTACACAATGCCACCAAAAACGGAAACAATTATTTCCTTTAGCTGTAATGATATAGAGAAATGTTTTAGATCCTTAGCTTTTTGAAGCTGTATAAATTGAATCTGGAATATTTTTCTCATATTGTCACAGCTACAAAGAAAAGTAAATTAAATATTCTGATAATTCAGTTTTCTGATGGGACATCCTGTACATAGCTATGCTATAGATATTTTAAAACAAATTTATAGTTTATCTTTATTTTCATATGTTATATGTATATATTCTTTTTTTGCTAAATATATCGATATTTTTATTTAGTAATTAGCTAACGCGTTGTACATATTTTACTTGAAAAGCAAAACATTCCTCAAATAAAAAATGTATATTTACTTTTTCAGCACTACCTTAGCGATCATTATACTGAACTGTTATATGATTCCGAGAGTTTAAGAAAAAAACAAAAAAAACAAAAATATATTCTGATGTTAATATTTCATTTGCAACCTATATATAAAATATTCCTTAATAAAATAAGAACATGTCATAACTGATTTCTATATGTAAAGTTAAGATATATGTCAATTAGGTTATGTTTGTCAGTCGCACATGACATAAGAGTCTGTGTGTGTTTCTTTAGATTGTATAGTATATTATATTTTCCGTATTAAAAACGAAATAAATATATATAATTAAGATTTATAGAAGTAAAAAACTAAAAAGGTACGACAGCTAAAAAAAGCAGACTGATGATGTAAATAGAGTACTTACTGGAGCTGGAGATAAACACAAGCGCAAATAAACGTAAGATTTATCTCGAAGCAGCAATAGATTTTCCTTAGAATTCAGAAATCGCAAACAATCAAATCACACTACACACTATCAACTTTAAACTCGCGAGACGGTTTACGAATTCAAAACTATTGTTGTTCAAAACTAAACAAAAGTGGCGCGGAATGATGCGATGAACTGAGACAATCATAGAAGATTATTACATAGAAGATGCATTCTATTTGATGAGATAAAAGCACGAAACATTTGGCTGACCAATCACGAGAAACAAATTTTTTTCCCTTTGTCCTGATTGGTTCTTTATTTTCTTCTTTATGACTACGTTCATACGTCACTTTTAATCGGATTTAATAACATCCGTAATTTTAAAAATTATAAAAATGAGCGAATTTACTGGAAAATATATAATTTCGTTAATCCAAACCTAATAAATTCGCTCATTTTTGTAATTTTCACCTTCACTTGAATTACAGCAGAGAGAAAACTGAGAAGGGCCACGCCGTTTTTTTATGAGACCGTTTTCCTAACTAATACAGTGGCGCTAACTAGATCCATTTTAGAGCCGGCGGAACTACATGGGCAAATTCACTTTTTAATGCCATGATAAAACGACCGATTTTGGTGCATATCCGTGCTAAACATATTGTGAATCAAAAATGCTGAGAAATATTATGGATTTATTAATGTTTTATTAGTTGCGCATGATGTTTTGTCATTCTAGTATATACTACAGCAATAATAAATTATAATTGAAGTATTTTTATGTATATACGCATGTAAAATGAAATAAATTTTCTTAATAATTTTTTTCCTGATTTTTAAATATAATGTAGATTGTAGCAAATTATATTTTAATATTTGTCGCAACCGCGTTTAGGAAAATAATTCGACGGAGCGTCTTTCCCACTACAATACTATTCAAGTGTCGTCGTGCGAATAATAACAAGGCTATATAAACAATAACATATAAACAATAGCGCGCTATTGTTTACGCCGCCAAGATCGAATATCATATGTTATTAATAATTCGCGGCCGAAAATATTTTGCGTACTATGACGTATATACAAACGGAATGTTAAATTATACAAATATTTTAAATTATAGATCGATAATTTAATAAACGATTAATATATCGCGGAGCTTAACGTTATGTTAATTGTTCGGATCTGTGATTTAACTATTTCATTGCGCGTTCTCAATCCGAATCTTATTTAGATCGTCGAAAAGTCGAACGAAAAAATATTGGACGAAATATATTTAATTTTAAATACTTTTAAATAATTGTTGCCTAAAGAGTAAAAGAAAGAGAGAGAATTAATTATTAATTATATCAAATTAATTCCTGATACTTATCGCGATCGCGTTTAGAAAAGGAATTTGACGGAGCGTCTCTCACTATTACATTTCTGTTCGAGTGTCGCCGTGTGAATGATAAGATGATAAGGCCGTAAGTCGTAACAATAACGCGCTAATGTTTACCCCGCCAAAGCCGAATACAATGTTATTGATAATTTGCTGCTGAAATATTTCCCGTACTATGACGTATGTATAAGCGGAATATTATATTATACAAATATTTTAAATTATAGATCGATAATTTAATAAACGATTAATATATCGCGGAGCTTAACGTTATGTTAATTGTTCGGATCTGTGATTTAACTATTTCATTGCGCGTTATCAATCCGAATCTTATTTAGATCGTCGAAAAGTCGAACGAAAAAATATCGGACGGAATATATTTAATTTTAAATACTTTTAAATAATTGTTGCCTAAAGAGTAAAAGAAAGAGAGAGAATTAATTATTAATTATATCAAATTAATTCCTGATACTTATCGCGATCGCGTTTAGAAAAGGAATTTAACAGAGCGTCTCGCACTACTATATTACTGTTCGAGTGTCGTCGTGCGAATGATAAGGCCATTGAATCGTAATACGTAAACAATAGCGCGCTAATGTTTACGTCGCCGAATACCATGTTATTGAAAATTCGTAGCCGAAAATATTTTACATACTATGACGTATGTATACAAGCGAAATATTAATTTATACAAATATTTTAAATTATAGATCAATTATTTAATAAACGATTAATATATCACAGAGCTTATCGTTATGTTAATTACTCGATCCTGCGGTTCGATTGTTTAATCAATTGCGTGTTCTCAATCCAAACTATATTTAAATAATAAAAAAATCGTACGATAAAGCACAAAATATTTTTACTTTAAGTATCGATAGAAAAATAATTATTGTTCGCAACAAAACGATAATTTATAATTTATATTTCTGTCACTTCGATTCTTATTTTAAGAAATATTTTTACTTCTATTTTATTAGTTTGATAATAATTTTAATGGATTAATGAGATTAAAATGACATCAGACACAAAACGTAAATCGAATAATTTTTAATTAAACTAATTATAAGGGTAGTCTATATTTTATTTTATTTTGAATTGTATTTAAGTTCAGGCTCAGTTTCAATTTGAATTTGAATTTTAACTTTAGTTTTAATCGAGTTTCAGTGTATTGTATTAAAGGCAAATTAAAATTTATATACAAGCGCAGAGTGGATGGAAAAATTTTGTAACCGGAAGTTCGTCCTAAGCCGAAAGGCAAGGACTAAACACAAATAAATAAATAAAATACTTCTCATGACTGAAACTCAAATACGAGATGGGGCGCATCGCGCGTCGCATAGCGGTAAATAAACGAACTAGCGGCTGAAGTATGAACTATCTTTTTGTAAAGTTTTGAAATGTTGCGCGCAGTAACATTTTTCATGAAATATTAAATAAATAATAATTT
>NW_021849367.1:539719-543836 GCF_003651465.1 Formica exsecta | reverse complement strand
GGGAAAAAACTGGTGGAAGAATGCTGGAAAGAGAGGAAGAAAGAGTGGGGGGCAGGAAGAGAAGGAAAATGGGCGAGGATAAGGAGGAAAATATTAGAGGAGGAAGGAGATGGTAATGAGATAAGGGAAGGAAGCAGAGAAGAGGAGAAAAACATAGTACAAAGAATAATAGGGAAGATAAGAGAGAAAGAAAAAGCGGAAAGAAGAAAAAAGATAGAAGAATCTACATACAACAGAGAATACAAGAAGCTAATAAAAGAAGAGAGAGCAGAATATTTAAGTAAGAGAATGAAGAAGAAAGATAGAAAAACGATAGCAAGGTTCAGGTGCGGCAATGAAGTAAGAGAAAAAGAATATTGGAAAGCAGAAGAGGAAAAAGTATGCAGGCTATGTAAGAAAGAGATAGAAAGCATGTGGCATGTACTTAAGGAATGTGAAAAGACAGGACAGAAAGAGGAGATAGAAAAAGTGTTAGGGGAGGATGGACAAGGGCTGATAGTACTAAGGAGAATAGAAGAAGAAAGGAAGAAGGCGGCAGAGGAAGGATAGAGATGCGTTTTATTTTTATTTTTATATTTATTATTTTGATTTTGATTTTATTGTCAATTTTATTCTATTCTATTTTTGTTTTAGCATGTGTTAGTTTATATAGCTCCAGTTCTTTCAGTTACAGTCTTAGTGTAGTCTATATTTTATTTTATTTTGAATTGTATTTAAGTTCAGGCTCAGTCTCAATTTGAATTTAAATTTTAACTTTAGTTTTAATTGAGTTTCAGTGTATTGTATTAAAGGCAAATTTAAATTTATATATAAGCGCAGAGTGGATGGAAAAATTTTGTAACCGGAAGTTCGTCCTAAGCCGAAAGACAAGGACTAAGCACAAATAAATAAATAAAAAAATTAAACTAATTATAAAAATTTTGATTACATATTTAATTAAAAATTATCCAGTTTATGTCGTGTCTGGTATCATTTTAAGAAAATTTATTTAAGAAAATTTATTTTATGTCACATGCAGATATACATAAAAATACTTCAATAATAATTTATTATCGCTATCCCTAATATGTACTAGAATGGCAAAACATCACGCATAGCTAATAAAACATTAATAAATCCATAATATTTCTCCGTAATTTTGATCCACAATATATATTTAGCACGGACATGCACCAAAATCGGTCGTTTTACCATGGCATCAAAAAGTGAATCTGCCCATGTAGTTTCGCCTGTTCTAAAATGGATCTAGTTGACGCTACTGTACCAGCTAGAAAAAATATTTTATGAAAAACGGCGGCGCGACTCCTCTCAGGCCTCTCTCTGATTACAGAATCGATACCCTAAATCCGCCGTAAAGCCGGATCATATGAACCCTACTTCATATTCGCGCGGCGAATCAATAAATCGCTCTAGCCGCCACCGCCACCGCGTGGCGTCGCGACGCGCCGCGCCGGGGCGCGCGCGACCCTGAAAATCGAATAAATAGTGGCGAGCGACGCCGGATCCGGAGCAGACGTCAGACGTCACGACGATAGCCGCGAGTGCCGGATACTTGCGACGTCGACGTCGCGGGGCTCGCGATCCTTGGCTTACTTTTACCCTTCGCCGTCATCGTAACGATAAGGTACCATCAGGTTGCGCGGGCTTCTCCTTATCGCTCTTCACGGGCGCGCCGTACCTCGGTAGGCTACGGAATTTTATCCTACCGATGAGCGCGCGGTCGGGGCGCGATCGCGCTTCCACCGAGGGTGCCGCGCGACCGTCGCGGCGATACAGGCCGCGGCCCAGGCTTTAAATTCAAAGACGAAGGAATGACGCTGGAGAACCCGTTCTTTGTCGTCAAAGAGTAAGTGTTTCGTTGACGATATAGGAACGACCGCATCGATTTTTTCGCGCGATCAACGTATATATGTATATATATATGTATGCGTCGCGAGCCTGAAAAAAAGAAAGAAAAAAAGAGCAACGATTCGAACGTAGATCCCATGCATATCACATTGTCATGGGGATTTTTCGTAGGAAGGGAGGAGGAGGATTCTATATAGAATAAGAGGAAGAGAGAGAGAGAGCGTGTATGAGAGAAGGTTCGCAAACATGCTCTGATAACGACGCGACCGATAAGAGCTCGGAGGTGCGATATCGCGGATTAAATTGATGCGACGACCGATTGTCGAAGCGTTATCGCAATACTGAATTTAAGATTCGCATTAGCATGAAATTTCAAATTGTAAATTCTCTTTTTCTCTTTCCTTCTCTTTCTTTGGATTTCGCAATTTTTTAAATTTAAGTTTTGAAAATTTCCATTTTTTTTTTTTTTTTTTTTTTTTTTTTTTTTTTTTTTTTAAGAACAGCGTATCTCGTAGCGCGGGTTATCTCGAGCTGACATATTGCTTCAATGATAGCAATACTGTCACCGTGTATGACAGAATGATAATATGCATAGGTTTTGTGTATAATGAATATTGCACGATATTGCGTCTTTGACAGATTTGACACTTTAGTGAAATGAATGATTTATAGTTTAGCGTTTTTTAAATAAAAAATTATTATTTGTAAACTATAAATTCTTATGAAGATTAAATGATGTAAATCAACATATATATATATATATCTCGTAAACTCGCGAAATAACTAATTAAATAATTTTATATATGATTCGTTTTGTATGAAACATATCATTTTTCTTTTTATATATTTCTCTAAACATCTCTTTAAATATTTCCGTTATTTTCAAGACACGAAAATATATCTAAAACAGGAATTATTTTAAAGGGGTGAATTTTAGGTGAATTTCTTATTTTATTAAGAATATTATTCTTTCAAAATCGCACGGCTCTTAAAAATTATATTTTGACGTTCTTTAAAATTAAACCATACGAGATTTTGACATAAAATAAATTTATATTGTTAATATCAAACATTTTTTTTATACTTTCTTCTGATATATTTTAATATAAAATATATATGAAAAACGTAAAAGATTGTTTTCTAAACAGTTTTCAAACATGCGCGATATCTATAAGAGAAAACATAACCTCTTTTTGTAGAGATTTAATGCGAAATACTCACCAGTTTATTTAAAATAGTACGATTATTGTTATATTAGTATAATAAGTAATTAGTATAATAATTATTATAATTATATATAATATATATTATAATTAGTATAATAATATTGTTATAAAGTACGATTATTGTTATATAGGTATAACAGATATCATCATTTAATAATTACATTATTATACATATAATTATATTGATGCATGACACGACATTTAAATTCAAAGACGCGGAGTATTGTATGCGCATGAAAAGAAATGTTCTTTAAACGAAAGAAAAAGAGAAAGAGGAACTGCGAAATGTAAAATTACCTAATAATTTTGCTATAGAAAATTGTGATGTATGTCAAAGAAAAAAATTACTTAGAAATTATTGTAACTATTTGCAAAAATATATTTGTAGAGACGAATCATCAATCACATCTCTAACATAAAAACTGTACTAATCTGAAGTTAATTTTAAATTTGAATATCCCAGATAACGCGAATCTATTCTATAAACATTCTATAAATCTTCAGTGAATATTTAAATATTCTAATAAAATGAAAAAAAAAACGATCTATGAATCTTCAAAAAATTTCAACATGGAATCATTCTAAAAGAAAATTTATAAAAATTCTTTTAACACGAGAATATTCTACAAAGATTTATAGATAATTCTGTAAGAATATCCTCAAAATAGTATATTTGACATTAAATAGGATAATCAAAGAATATATATTTGATGTTATCTAGGATATGACTTTGAATTAGAAAATCTGAATTATAATTCTAAATATAAATTTTTAAATCTAACTTGGATCGAATGTAAATGTGAAATTTTTGCGCGTGTCTTCCGATACTGGAAACAATGTGTCATTGATTAATCACAGGCGAATGCCTGTGCAAATCTGTCTAGATAATTATTGCGACTTAATTGGCTCGCACGTGCGACTTGTTATGTTTCAGCGAGGTGTGCAAGGCGTTGAACAAGAATCGCGGCTTGTACGGCCGTTGGAGCGAGCTGCAGAATGTCGGGATCACGTCGCCGACCGGAGGCGGAGGTGTGCCGATGAGC
>NW_021849367.1:537671-539161 GCF_003651465.1 Formica exsecta | reverse complement strand
GTTCAGCCACGGCACCGCCGATCTCTCGCACGGACGAGCTCGACTGGACTACCACTGAACTGCGAAAAGCTCTACGCTCCATCGAGTGGGACCTTGACGACCTCGAGGACACAATCTATATCCTTTTCCATAATCTGAAAAATTTCAATCAAATTCTGTATGAATTTGTATTCGATTTTAAATCTGGATACATACTCGAGTCTCTAAATTTGATGTTGCACTTGAATTTTGAATTTTAATTTGTATGAGTTTGGGTTTAAAATTAAAACTTGAATATCGAACTCGAATTGAATATAAATTGAAATATGTGAATTTGAAAAAATTGTATGAAAAATGATTTTTTTTGATAAGATTGAGAAACGGTTTTTAATTCAATTTGTTTATAATGTACTTAACGCATATATACGTATCGTTGAGAAGAATCCGACAAAGTTTAAGATCGACAACAAGGAATTGACCGTTCAACGAAGTTTCATCGAGCAAGCACGAGAAGAAGTCAAGGTAATTTAATTAAGTATAGTTTATTATGAAATAGTTACGCATTATTGTAACTGAGATTATATCATCATATCTGCTGTTTTAATTTTAAAAATGCAATGTTTCTCGTGAGATATATTCACAAAACCTTATTGTCATTCGCAAAATTAATACTAACTTGATATTTATATATTAATCATTTATTAAACATTCCACAGATCATGAAGGACAAATTGAACTTGAGCAGAAGCCGGGATCGTGACAACACGGCAAGACAGGTTTGTACATATCGTATTTTGTCATACTTTAATTATACATTTCATTATATAATATATAGTATCTATACTGCGTGCTAAAAAGTGTTAAATTATACAATATATATATCTAATCTAAATCAAAATAACAACGTATGAGAGAAACTAAAAAAATATAAGCAAGAGAATAAAAACGAGTATAAAGATAAAAAGCATATTTCGGAAATTACCTAATTTTGTATGAATTTTTCAAGGATTTAAGAGAATAATTTTAGTGAATAATGAATATAAAACGTGATTTGCTTTTCGCATTATTATTAACTTGCAACATTCGCTCGTCTTGTGTTGTATAGAAAGATCTCGTTTGAAATGTGCTGCACAAAAAAAGGTTAGCGAGGACAGTGACATCTATAGGTAGCTCGTTCACTCATTGTATCATTATTGAACGATCTTATTCCGCGATTGGTCTATGACATTTCAGCTTGTTCGGTGATCCTTAACCTGAAAGGAGTGATTTATCATGTCGGTCGATTGTAGTGTTATTTTGACAATTCACACGTTGTAAAATTGACAAATCTATTCATCAATTCTCGGAAACGACAATGGTATACACGGTATTCAAAAAAATTTTTCCTTCTGAAACTTGAGAGAGAAAGAAAAACTAAGTTATATACACTCTCTAACATTTATCTAAAAGACGATTACATATCTAGGAAATCTCGAGAAATATGATTTTTATCTTTTATATATATATTATTT
>NW_021849367.1:534406-536592 GCF_003651465.1 Formica exsecta | reverse complement strand
GGTTCAGCCACGGCACCGCCGATCTCTCGCACGGACGAGCTCGACTGGACTACCACTGAACTGCGAAAAGCTCTACGCTCCATCGAGTGGGACCTTGACGACCTCGAGGACACAATCTATATCCTTTTCCATAATCTGAAAAATTTCAATCAAATTCTGTATGAATTTGTATTCGATTTTAAATCTGGATACATACTCGAGTCTCTAAATTTGATGTTGCACTTGAATTTTGAATTTTAATTTGTATGAGTTTGGGTTTAAAATTAAAACTTGAATATCGAACTCGAATTGAATATAAATTGAAATATGTGAATTTGAAAAAATTGTATGAAAAATGATTTTTTTTGATAAGATTGAGAAACGGTTTTTAATTCAATTTGTTTATAATGTACTTAACGCATATATACGTATCGTTGAGAAGAATCCGACAAAGTTTAAGATCGACAACAAGGAATTGACCGTTCAACGAAGTTTCATCGAGCAAGCACGAGAAGAAGTCAAGGTAATTTAATTAAGTATAGTTTATTATGAAATAATTACGCATTATTGTAACTGAGATTATATCATCATATCTGCTGTTTTAATTTTAAAAATGCAATGTTTCTCGTGAGATATATTCACAAAACCTTATTGTCATTCGCAAAATTAATACTAACTTGATATTTATATATTAATCATTTATTAAACATTCCACAGATCATGAAGGACAAATTGAACTTGAGCAGAAGCCGGGATCGTGACAACACGGCAAGACAGGTTTGTACATATCGTATTTTGTCATACTTTAATTATACATTTCATTATATAATATATAGTATCTATACTGCGTGCTAAAAAGTGTTAAATTATACAATATATATATCTAATCTAAATCAAAATAACAACGTATGAGAGAAACTAAAAAAATATAAGCAAGAGAATAAAAACGAGTATAAAGATAAAAAGCATATTTCGGAAATTACCTAATTTTGTATGAATTTTTCAAGGATTTAAGAGAATAATTTTAGTGAATAATGAATATAAAACGTGATTTGCTTTTCGCATTATTATTAACTTGCAACATTCGCTCGTCTTGTGTTGTATAGAAAGATCTCGTTTGAAATGTGCTGCACAAAAAAAGGTTAGCGAGGACAGTGACATCTATAGGTAGCTCGTTCACTCATTGTATCATTATTGAACGATCTTATTCCGCGATTGGTCTATGACATTTCAGCTTGTTCGGTGATCCTTAACCTGAAAGGAGTGATTTATCATGTCGGTCGATTGTAGTGTTATTTTGACAATTCACACGTTGTAAAATTGACAAATCTATTCATCAATTCTCGGAAACGACAATGGTATACACGGTATTCAAAAAAATTTTTCCTTCTGAAACTTGAGAGAGAAAGAAAAACTAAGTTATATACACTCTCTAACATTTATCTAAAAGACGATTACATATCTAGGAAATCTCGAGAAATATGATTTTTATCTTTTATATATATATTATTTATAATCTATGATAAATTTTATAAATTTTGCGATTGAGAATTAAACTTATCTGTTCCTTTATTAACTTACTTTTTTCCTTATTACTTTTTATCTGTGTATTTTATTATTAAATCTCTGAATGTGTGTTAAATATATACAAATATAAATATATAAATAAATATAATTTTACAATTATTTCTGCAACATTAATCATACGTTATATATCTACAATAATTATATCTGTTATGTATATATATGTTCAGCCGCTTTTGGACAACAGCCCGGCGCGAGTACCTACCAATCATGGCACCACTAAATACAGCAAGCTAGAAAATGAAATTGATAGTCCAAATAGGCAATTCCTAAGTGATTCAATGCAGCAACAGAACACCATGATAATGCAGCAGGATGAACAATTAGATATGATTGGAGAAACAGTTGGCACATTAAAAACAGTATCCAGGCAAATCAACAGTGAATTAGATGAACAAGCTGTGTAAATAAAATTTTCTCATTTTTTTTTCGTTATTTGTGTCATCTCTTTCTTTTGTTTATTATGCTTTTATTTTATTACGAGACTTCAAGATACATCTTTTACAGAATGTTGGATGAATTCGGGAATGAGCTGGAAACGACAGACTCCAAACTAGACGCTACCATGAAGAAGATGGCCAAGGTGCTGCACATGAGTAATGGTAACTATAACAATTACATTC
>NW_021849367.1:525766-533592 GCF_003651465.1 Formica exsecta | reverse complement strand
CTTTTATATATATATTATTTATAATCTATGATAAATTTTATAAATTTTGCGATTGAGAATTAAACTTATCTGTTCCTTTATTAACTTACTTTTTTCCTTATTACTTTTTATCTGTGTATTTTATTATTAAATCTCTGAATGTGTGTTAAATATATACAAATATAAATATATAAATAAATATAATTTTACAATTATTTCTGCAACATTAATCATACGTTATATATCTACAATAATTATATCTGTTATGTGTATATATGTTCAGCCGCTTTTGGACAACAGCCCGGCGCGAGTACCTACCAATCATGGCACCACTAAATACAGCAAGCTAGAAAATGAAATTGATAGTCCAAATAGGCAATTCCTAAGTGATTCAATGCAGCAACATGATAATGTGATAATGCAGCAGGATGAACAATTAGATATGATTGGAGAAACAGTTGGCACATTAAAAACAGTATCCAGGCAAATCAACAGATGAACAAATGAACAAGCTGTGTAAATAAAATTTTCTCATTTTTTTTTCGTTATTTGTGTCATCTCTTTCTTTTGTTTATTATGCTTTTATTTTATTACGAGACTTCAAGATACATCTTTTACAGAATGTTGGATGAATTCGGGAATGAGCTGGAAACGACAGACTCCAAACTAGACGCTACCATGAAGAAGATGGCCAAGGTGCTGCACATGAGTAATGGTAACTATAACAATTACATTCCTACTCCCACTACCCCAGTGACATCCAGTGTCACTGATCTCATCTCTGATAACAAGCCCTCCTCTCTTTCCTCTTTATCCACCACAATTGCCAACTGTTTCCTATGCTCTAATGATTAATTGTTGTGCCTCTTTAGATAACCCAAGGGGCATCAATAAGAAATATTGTAATTTTTTTAGGCATTTTTAAATATAATCAATTTAAAATATTATTTTATTAGCAGTGCATTTAAAAAAAATATAAATAAAAAGATCTAAATAAAATATAAAATGACAAATATAAAACGTAAATTATCTAAAATAATATAAAAAAATATAAATAAGGATTATATATAAGAAAAACAATATAAACATTTCTCTTGAAAAGTTAATTTTACAGTTACAGTACTTTTTATTGATGCCGCCGAATTGTTCTTTAACAATTTAATTATCCTTTGTAAAATTGTTTAGCTACAGAGAATAATTGTTTAAAATCTAAAATGAGCACTTTAATCTATAAATTTGTAGCGCAAGTTCATATCTTGCGTATTGATCATAATTAGAAATGTTTAGAAATTTTAAAGTTGCAAAAATCTATTAAATTACACAAAATATATATTAGTTCTAAATTTCTTTAAAAATTCTTTTGTGTTCTAAAGACAAAGGATGATGTTGCAAATGCAGCCTACATATTATATGTAATATATTATCGCAAAAAATTAGTTGTTGTATAATTGGACTAAAGTAATATCTTTGTCCTAAGAAATTATTTACTAAATTATGCCTAAATTATCTTTAAAAAAAAATTTTATGTATATATAATATAATCAATTGCGCTAATATAATTATATCATTAATTATATTTTATGTTATTAATATTACATAATTATATTATTTACTGAATTGCTTTAATATCAAAAAATAATTTCAAAATTTTCTTTTTTGCTTGCAAATTTTGTTTATAATTTATTAAAAATAACTTTTAGAAAATGATTCGTTAGTTGATTAATAATTAACTAATATATAATTATATATATATAATTATGCTTATATATGCCATATTATTCTTAATAATTAAAACTAGTTTAGCTTCCCTTTTAATTGTAATATTTAAAAATAATTTAGACAGAAATTTAGTAAATAATTAACTAATCTTATAGATAATTGTTACTAATAAAAAATAATCTATCTAATCTAAATGTTTTAAACCATTATTAATATTTTCTGTTCTAACATATAACAATGTTAATCATGTTTTGCATTTTTGTTATCCTTTTTCACTGATTATGATTAGCACTAATTATAAGTAGAAATAAAATAAAGATTAAGAATAAAATAAAGATAAAATTAAAATAAGGAAAAATAAAGATTCTTTAATTAGATCCAGATGAGTAATACTTTAGAGTGTAGAACATGATAAATTGATATATTATATCTGCAAACTTTTTAGAAAAAGGAAGAAAACAAAGACCTAATTAGTTAATTTTAATTGTTGCTACATCAGAAATAGTGTAGTTTGTTACAATTACCAAAGAATATCGAGTCTTGTTCAGAAAGCACGAATGTAGTGAAATCAGGATGGACCAGTTAGATATATATTCCTAAAGGAATATTCTTAGTAAAATCATATATTGCAGAATATAGCGCAGTGATTGAATATAACTTTTAAGTACTGAAAGAATGTATAGATTATTCCAAAAGTCGCATGTATTTAATTCTTTTTCGAAAAAATAAAAAAAATAGATTAATAAAATAAATGTGATGTATGAAAAATAAAAAGATTTTAGAACATAATATGAGAAAAAATGAGAAGAACTTAAAGATTCAAAAAGCTAACAATATATATTGAAAACAGATTTAAATATCAAAACTGATTCAAAACTGATTTTAAGGATTGTAATCCTTATATTTCTAAAAAGCAAAGAATTTAGAAAATTCAAAAATTTGTAAAGCAAAAAGTTTTAGAATCTTAGGATCGAAAAATCTACAAGTATATAAAATCAAACATCTAGAGACTTAAGGATTTGGAAATTCAAGAATTGAAGAAGTAAATTCAGAAATTTAGGAATTGTGAAGAAATCAAATTAAAAAGTTGAATTTCTTCGTTGAAGAAGACAGTTCGTGCATGACAAAGCCAAGGAATATATCTGTGAATCGAGAAGAGCGTAGATTGTAAATGTAATTAACGAAGATGTAGTTTTATTGTTATTTCTTTCTCTCGCCGACGACCAATTGTGTGAAAAAAGAAAGAATAGAATACAGTGACGAATAAAATATGAGAACCAATTTGTGTATTGTCAACTGAAAATAATTATGAATGCTCCTATTTCCTTGCTATTTTTTATTTAAAATTATATATATGATTACTCATAAAATTAGTCAAATGTTTTTAAAAATATTTTATACACATATAGTCATGTGTATAACGTTAAAAAAATGTTTAACTGATTATAATTCATCTATTCCACAACATTAAAATTAAAATATCTCCTTAATTAATGGTTTTTCGGCACTAATATTATAGCATAATACTTTTTTATAATAAATGTACAAATTAATGCATTTAAAAGTACATAATTTAAAAAACTAAGTTGATTTTCATATTTTCTTTACACTTCCATCCAGAAAAGAAACTTGTCATCAGATCATGTTCCGCTCGGAACCATTTAGCCTAAAACATTTTCGATATCATCATTAATAACAAAGATATTCGTATACATAATTTAAAATGGAACCCCCTATCTATACAGAATTACATTTCTAAATAGATTTTCAAATTTTTAATACATTTGATCAATAATTTTTTATGAGTAATTGTATAAATTATAATTGGTATTGATATGTTCTATATATTATAGATTTTATATAATTTTAATTTTGTTTGTGTAATTTTGTCGTGTGCAAAATTAAATAACAGAAGACAAAAAATTTTCTATTCCATAAACAATTTCTAAATAAATATAAATATTAAAAATTCCAGCATCGCAATGTATTTTTCTATTATCAGGATGTTAATTATCATTAATTATGATACGAATATTTCTATAAAATCGTAATTTGATCCCGTAAATCACATTAATCTCGTAGAGGATCACGAGTGACGCATGTGATGTTACTTTCCGTTTGTTTTAGATCGGAGACAATGGGTAGCCATTGGAGTGTTGACTGCTATATTGGTGTTTTTAATCATTTTATTCATAATTAAATGAATCATCTCCCGCCTTTTCCAACCTCTTCTTTTCCTTTCCCATGATAAGAATATACAAGATCCTCTTTGTAGCTTTAAATGTAATCTAAGTCCCATTTAACATACTTATATATTATTGATATAGTGAGATTTTATGAATAAAAAAATAAATAGTTAAATATAAAATAAATTTATGACAGCTTCTTCTTAAATGTCTCTCACACCAATAATAGATGCAGTTTTATATATACTAATAATTACCTATATATAATTTTTGATTACCAAATTTTTATTACTATCATTTATTATATGTAATAATTGTGTGTTGTATGTTTTGTAATATATTAAAATTGTTTTTTCTCTTAAAAAGTCTCCAATCATAGACATACTTTTTTATTTGCGATATGAGGATATGTAATATTTCACGAAGTTGCTCAGGCGACAAAAGAATGTTTCATAATAATACTATTTCTTTTGTATAATTGAATATGTAACAAATGATATATATAGTAAATAAGATAATATTTTTAACTACTACTATACTTTTAAGATATTTATTGCCTTCAAACGATACAGTTTATAACGTTTAAAGTTTGTATAAAAATGCACTTTCATCTTATCTATCTTGTCTATATGTAAAAATATGATTGACACGAGCTAAACTTGATTATGAATCTCAAAGTTTAGCTACATAGATAATAGTTGATAGCAAAAAAGTGCTATAAAAATGATAGTATAATCTTAAATCGTTTATATATATTTTGCATTTAGTTTTTTTTTTTCAACCACTGCTATACGAGAAAATGAAATTTTCTATTATTTTATCCTTATTTTAAGATAAAAATGTGTATTTTAATTGTTGTTTCTTATTTTCTCTTAATAATTTTCTTATATATTTGTAATCTTATTATTTTACAAAATCTTTTACTATTTTTGTTATTCATAGATATTTTATATTCCAAAATATTCTATTACTTTTGAAAATCCAAAGAACACTTTTAAAATTGACATACGAGCACCTGACATTGCTCTCTTAAATTCTACATCATCTTAGATAATGTATTAACGTGGCAGTTATGTGTTATAAATGTATACAGATCTATATACATATTTATACATAATTAGTAATCAATTATAACAAATATAATATATGCTAATCGAACGATAAATGACAATATAAATCCCAATATATATACTATAAAAAATCTTTGGTATAAAACGCGTTTATTATTGCCATCATGTGCATAGAATTTGTCTCTAGTCTATCATGTAAATTTTTTTAATTATTAAGTAGATGATTTAAGAGACTTGCAACTTCAAATTTAAAAAAACACATCTACTTGAAATATATGGAAATATATGCATATTAAATATATTCTAAAAAAGAAAAGTTTCTAATAATATTCTCGTATCACAAAAATCTTTACCAGTAAGAATCTATGTAAATCATCATCGAGTATTTAAAATTGAGATTATTTAAAAAACTTATCGTTGAAAAATCAAGAGTCTATTATCTTTATAAATAATTTCTTTAGAGTTATAAAATCTTAATATCTTTTCTAAAAAAAAGAAATAACTTTTAACGATCTAGCTAAAGATTCTCGATTCTTAATTAATGCTAAGGATACATAGGATTTAAAAAATGTTTTATATGGCTTAAAATATTTTTAAAAACTTATGCAAAAATGTGTTTGATATGACGTAAGAAGATTAATTTCAAGGCTCTAAACGAACGCGCTGATAACAATCAGTTGGTAAAGCCTTTCGAATATCATCGATATTCTCCACTTCGATTCGCAGCCGGCTAACTTCATCTTCGTAATTTTTAACCCATTGTGTCTGCAAATTTTTTGCCTCTATCAAGGCTCGGATCCGCTGATCTAAATTTGCGGCTTTAATTTCTTTCTCGGCGGTGAATAGGCGTTCTTCTAGACGATTCAAGTCGACGTCATCTAAATTGTAAAATTATAAACTTCAGATATAGAAATTATATATAGAATAGAAAATAGAATTATTTAAGATTCAAAAATGTCGAAAATTTGACCTCTTAGAATGTTCCAATTTCAGATTAATCCTTCAGAAATTATTTTAATACATATTCCGCATGTTCCAAACATGTTTTTTCTGAGTATAAATGAATTTAAAGTTTAAAAAATCGAAAGGGAACGAAAAAAACTCACCGATTTCTGGTAAATTCTCGAGCTCTCTAATAATTGCGGCCACATCGGATAAGGCCTTGTCAACTTGTTGCGACGCGAGAGTAACGTTGGTCTTTGCTTGGCCCACTTTATGGTTCGCCTAAAAGTTAGATAAGAGTATTAGATATTGTGATTTACTTCCGTTTTAGATAAGACGTCCAAATTAGAAAAAAGTTGTATAAAGTGTTATATAAAAATATATTTGCTATTCTAATAAATAATAGTATCTTTTTTAAATTTTATTTACTTAATTCAATGTATCCTGTTAATTTTTATGATTTTTTTAACAATTGTTTTCTATTGATTGATTAATTTTTTATCTCCGATATACTACCTCTTCTTGTGTTAATTTAATTAATTCAATTCTTACCTCAGCGGTGACATTGGCATCTTTAATCATTTGGGTCTCGTATTGCCTCATCATCGAATCTGTAGTATCAACTCTGAGATGTAACTTTTCGGCTTCGTTTCCAAGCCGTAGAACTTCAATTTTGGTTTTATTCGCCTCTATTCTAATGTCGTTCGCATTGGCGCTTGCTTTATCTGCATAAGTCTGGATAAAGTATATATGTATGTATGTATGTATATCATTGTTGGACAATAAATCGCAAAATAAGATGAAATAAAAAGAAAGAAATAGAAAAAGTGGCATTGCTGTTTAATTTAGGAATAAGGACAAATCATAATTTAGAGAATTTTTTTTCAATAACAAGTTTGAGTAATCTTTCTTGCCTGAGCGTTTTGTGCTATTTCGCGCGAGCTTTTAGCGTTACCCTCTGATCCGTTTAACACTCTCTCTGCCTCTTTAGCTTGTATGTTAGCATTATCAATCAATTCTTCAATAATTTGAATGTCCTCCAAAGCATCCTGAGCCTTAACGCGTTCGCGTTGTACCTCAGCGTCAAATTCTAAAACAAAATATAAAAATTGAAATAAAGATAAAATTTTTTGCGGGCGGTTTTTCTAATAAAACAATTTTATACGAAAACTTTCTTTTCATAAATCATACCTCCTAATTTCTTCAAGGTTTCCTGAGCTTCTTTCAGGGTCTGATCACCACGTTTAACGGCGTCATTCGCCGTTTCGTTGGCTTCGTCTAACTCAGCTAGAAGCTCGGCCGTGGCAGCTTGTTGATCTTGAGCTCGATCTAGAAGTTCTTCGCTGTTTTTAACTTTTTCGGACATTTCTTTGATGAAATTCTCGTTTTGTTCCAATAAGAGTTGTGCTTGTTCTTTTATCCTTACACCCTTGAAAGAAACATACATTATTTAAATTTTTAATTAAAGTATAAATATAAATATAAATATGTATATATATATATATTTATTTATATTAATTTATATTCATAGATATAATATATTTGTTCATTTATTTGTTGGCTTGGTTCGAGTATATGAACAAACAATTCTAGGATAACTAGCAAATAACTATATTTTATAGTTGTTTAACACATTTTTAAATATGTAAGAGAGTGCAAAGTATACAAAATGTTCCCTGTAAAATAATTCAGTTTACTAGAACAAACATTTTGACAAGATATCATCGAAATAGATAAACAGACATGCACTAACAGAATTCAAAATAAATATAATGTTCAATTCCCTTGTATGGTTTACTCTCTTGTCCACAAACAAAATAGTAGTTTAGTAGTTCTTATTCTAGTTTATATGTACATTATTTCATTATCACTATCTCTGTGTGTGTCTAGTTTTCAGTAAAATTTAATTTATCCTCTTCTTCCAATATTG
>NW_021849367.1:522509-524830 GCF_003651465.1 Formica exsecta | reverse complement strand
TTGTATTACTTTTAATTACGCTTTTTATATTTTGGCAGAAATATCTTGTGCAGTAGTTGGTAGATCACGTTTTGTGTAACTTTTTAGTATTCTACATGGTTATAGCTTGCTAATCTATTCCATGTATTTTGCCACTTTCAAAGCATAATCAGAAAATCATTATTTCTCGTACACTCGTAAATTATTGCTAACACAAGGTATTTGTTCAATTTTTTACAATCACGCTATTATAACTGCTTGCAATATATAGGACAATTCAATTTCTACAAAAATTATTTGTATAGTAGTATTTTCTTGTCGAAAACAATTGAATAGTCCTGTATATTTCAATTTAAAAAGTGTAACTCATGGTACAAAATGAGAGCATCTATATATATATATATATATATGTATGTATGTATGTATATCATTGTTGGACAATAAATCGCAAAATAAGATGAAATAAAAAGAAAGAAATAGAAAAAGTGGCATTGCTGTTTAATTTAGGAATAAGGACAAATCATAATTTAGAGAATTTTTTTTCAATAACAAGTTTGAGTAATCTTTCTTGCCTGAGCGTTTTGTGCTATTTCGCGCGAGCTTTTAGCGTTACCCTCTGATCCGTTTAACACTCTCTCTGCCTCTTTAGCTTGTATGTTAGCATTATCAATCAATTCTTCAATAATTTGAATGTCCTCCAAAGCATCCTGAGCCTTAACGCGTTCGCGTTGTACCTCAGCGTCAAATTCTAAAACAAAATATAAAAATTGAAATAAAGATAAAATTTTTTGCGGGCGGTTTTTCTAATAAAACAATTTTATACGAAAACTTTCTTTTCATAAATCATACCTCCTAATTTCTTCAAGGTTTCCTGAGCTTCTTTCAGGGTCTGATCACCACGTTTAACGGCGTCATTCGCCGTTTCGTTGGCTTCGTCTAACTCAGCTAGAAGCTCGGCCGTGGCAGCTTGTTGATCTTGAGCTCGATCTAGAAGTTCTTCGCTGTTTTTAACTTTTTCGGACATTTCTTTGATGAAATTCTCGTTTTGTTCCAATAAGAGTTGTGCTTGTTCTTTTATCCTTACACCCTTGAAAGAAACATACATTATTTAAATTTTTAATTAAAGTATAAATATAAATATAAATATGTATATATATATATATTTATTTATATTAATTTTGTATATAATTAGAGAGTATTTCGATTTCTATTTATTTATTTATAGTATTATAATTACCTCATTGCTGACAGTTTCTACTTGTTGTCGCAATTGCTCGAGATCGACTGTAGGAAGTGTTAGATCAAGAATTAGCAAATCTAACGCTTCTTGAGAGACAGCAGAGGATTTAGCAGCTGCGATAGCAGTAAGATTTTTCACTTCGTCTATACGATCCTCCAATTGTGCCAACTTGTTCTCCAAACCCCTAATTTCATCCCTGTACAAGATTGTTTTGCACCTCAGATATTGCGGGTTTATGAAAGATTGCAAATATTAAATAGTAAACTTATTACATTAGAAAAGAAATAAAATGAATTATATATTAAAATAATAGAATTATATGTTAGAGATTATTATTATAGATAAAATTATTAATTATATGTACATTAAAAATCAAATATAAATCAATATAATCGAGAATCAAAAGAAAAAAGAAGAAAGTTTTGCTTACGTTATATTAGAATATTGTGATATCGCTTGCTTTGCGAGATTGTAAGCTTCTAATGTCGTATTTCGCGCTTGTTCCGCTAGCATACGGAGTTTTTTAGCTTCGTTGGTATTTCTAAAAGAAGATGCATTCTCTCACAATATTAGATAATAATAATCAATACAATGTAACAATAATCATCAAAAATTAAAATTATATGCATATAATTTAAAGAAATTTGTTTACTGATAATTTAGTATCAATTTTTTACTTTCTATCTTTAAAGAAAAGTCCTTATAAAGAATTTAATTATTACTAATATATGTAATAAAATAGAAATTTATGTAAAATACATACACATCAGCAAGTAGGCGAGCTTCCTGTGCAATAGATGTCATTTGCTGATTTTGCTGGCCGACTTGTTCGGCACGCAATTTAGCAGCAGTCAAAGCGCTAGCTCCATCCGTAGCCAAGTAATCTTCCGCTTCCTGCCATTTATTATAAAATTACATACATACACACACACATATATCCTTAATTGAATAATTAATACATAGTTATTTATAAAATTCTTTTAAAAACTCTATATCTTTTTTTATATAGTAAAAGAAGAAAAAATAAAACAGATATATATATAAAAAGTTTTTATAATTCATATGTTAGCAAATATATTATTAATTTATGTTGTTGCAAATA
>NW_021849367.1:520579-522448 GCF_003651465.1 Formica exsecta | reverse complement strand
TATATATATATATTTTAAGGTTTTAAAATACTCGGTCGATTTCTATAGAGTCACTATAAATAATAAAAACAAAATTTTATTTACCGTTAATTGCTCATAGATTTTATCCAATACCTTCTCTGCTTCATCAATATTTATCAAACCTTCTTCTGTTATATCACGTGCATCACTTGCTGTCACATCCACGGTCTGATAGATCTTGTCAATTGTATTTAATTGTTCACGCAGCTCGTCCAGCTGTTCCACCAACGTTTTATTATTGCCTGAAAAAGATGGCAATCTAAATAGTTTCGGATATCGATATTTAGGTAATAAAAATAATAATATTTACTGCTAGATCCTTGCTTGGCAATAGTCAATAATGCTTTTACTCTATCTTGGACATTTTTGAGCTCTTTTTCGAAGTCCGAATTTTTGATGACAGTGGGACTGCTGTTGATCTTGTAGAGAGTATTTTCGAGCTCAGCCAAACGTCGTCGATGATCATTGACTGCCGATTGTACAAGATTATAACAATCGGGACAATCAACGCAGCCATGCTGACGATTGTGCTTGTTCTCCTTACAACGATCGCAACGTCTGCCCTCAACGTTCGTTAAACACTGTCGATCAAAAATATTAATAAGAATAAAAAAAAGATCTTTATTGTCAATTTATTGTCATTGAAATAAGTAATAAAAAATAATAACAAAAAACATATTTCTAAAAATCTGTATGCTACCGAGAATCAGTAATAAATAAGGATTAAAAAGATATAATTTCAATTATATTTCTTTAAAAGTGCGTAAGATTAAAGTTAAGATAATCGATATAAAACTTTTATGTAAGCTTTAATTTAATTTTATTGAACTTTTATAATATAGCAAATAAGAAAAAAGTAATTTTAATTTAAATCTTAATTATATTATCAATTTTGCATATTGCACAATTTATTTATATAGAATGTTAATCTAATTTTTTTTTTTTGGAGATATATAGATAAAGATATGTGTTAGAGACTTACAGGACACTGTCCATTTGCATCGCACTGTAAGTCCTGAGAGCCGATGCTGTCACAGTCGCAAGATTTGCAACCTTCACGACTGAATCCGTACTGATAGGGTTCACAAGCATCGCAATGTTGACCTGTGACTCCGGGTCGGCATTGACATTGACCCGTTATTGGATCACAGGTTCGATTGTAAGAACCTTCGAGATCACAATTACAAGGTGTGCAACCCTGTAAAATAAAGATATAATAAAATAATATTTTTCATGTACAATTTGAAAATATCTTACAAATTGAGAAATAAAAGAGATTAATATTTTATTTATAAAAAATATGTTTTTGATAAAAGTATTATTTAATCAGTAATATTTAATTAATATTGATAATTAATATTTACAAATATTATTATATATTCAATTATTGCAGAATTAAAGTTGAGTAAATTTGCAATAATATAACGACTTTAATATTTTATAGTTTATAACAATATGTTAAAATTGGAAATTCTTATGTTATATTCCGCATAAATGAGAATAATGAAATAAAAATTATTATAAAGTACAATTTAATGAAATTATAATGAATTTATATATATATAATATCGTTCATTTCGTTAAAATATAATTATTTCTACTATTTTAATAGACTTTACCTCTCCGCTCATGATATGATAGTAACCTTCCTCGCACTTGTCACAATTACGACCTACGACGTGTGGCTTGCAAGCACAGTGTCCCGTCAATTGATCGCAAGGCGCAACTCTTCCATCGTCAAGTTCTAAAGTTCCCGGTGGATAACATTGACATAATTTACATCCATCTTCCTTGCGATCCGACAATGCGTCTCCGTAATATCCTGATACAGATCAATATATAATTAAT
>NW_021849367.1:515931-520502 GCF_003651465.1 Formica exsecta | reverse complement strand
TTATAATATTTAATTATAATTAAATATTTTTTTTATATAATAGATTCTGTATTTCTCTTTTAAGAGACTTCATATTTTTTTACACTATGCTTACCAGATAGGCATTCTTCACAATGAAAGCCTGCTGTGTTGTTGACACATTTGAGACATTCTCCTGTTTCGTGATTACAATTTCTAACTGCATTTAAGTCAATATTGTTATTGCAATCGCAAGGACGGCAAGCCAAACCTCTTTCAGGATTCCCATAATAACCATCAGAACATGTTTCACATCTAGGTCCTATAAGAAAACAAATATTTTTAATAAACTTAAAAAGAAAAGATTAATCAAGTATATACATATATATATAATTATATATACACTTACCAGTTCTACCACTAGGACATTCTGAGCAAATAGGATCAGGGTTATTGCCCAGAAGAATGCAAGGTCCATTATCAGGACAAGGACACGATTTGCAATCGTCCGGAGTTCCTTTCAATGGATAACCATAATATCCCCTACTACATAACTCACAATTACTGCCTGCAGTATTATGCTGACAGATGCATTGTCCTAAACAAATGTATGAAAAATACTGTATTATATATTTTAGATATAAATTATTAAAGGAATATTACTTATTATTATAGAATATTATATTACAAAAATTATTATGAAGCTATAATTATAGTTCACACACAATTAAGCATAGTTTATTTAAATTTAGCAAATTGTTAAGGACTGAATAAAGCCATCATCTTCTATCAACTTTTTTGTCTTTGAATTTGGAAATTATTTAATCACAAGAGTATATAATTTACAAGCAAATCAAAACAGCTAATTTGTATGTTACGATCAAATTAATTTATAGTGCCTTTTTTATAATAAAGATAATAAATATCGAATTATAATAGTATTATAAAGTTAAATATAAAGTATAAAAGACGATAAAATTGAAATACCTGTCTCGGCCTCGCAAATGTCGGCGTGACCGTTGCAGTTGCAAGGGACGCAAAGGGCAAAGGGACCGCCGTTGGGCGGATCATGATGGAATCCGGGCGCACATGACTCACAAAACTGACCGACATAGCCATGAGGACACTGGCAATGCTCCACCCAATCGGCTGGCTCACCGGCTGCGCCGCGATGAGCCGTCTCCAATTTTACGTCGTCTAAAAATCCTCGGCCCTGATGAGTATACGTCCCGCGGATTTTTATGGCGGTCAAGTTTGACAAAATTGACATAAAGGCTCGAGAAGACAATCGAGGTTGCCAACCGTAGCCGGAATGCTCGTGTAATCTGAAACGATACTCTTGAGGCTGCAAAAGTAAAATTTACATTAATATTTATATTATATTGAAATTACAAGTACCTAAATATAATTTAGCAAATAAACATGGATATTACGTGCGTACTGATAAAAGAGAAGAAAATAAAAGACAGTAAAGCAAAAATACTTACTGTGACAGTCGGTAAGCGATTATTTTGACCGAAGATTGGTTGCGTGATCTGCTCGCCGTTTCCACCCTCTAAAATTACATCGCGAGCCGTAGGAGCCGGACCAGTTTCTCCTATCCTCAATATAAATGACAAGTCTTGATTATACGACGCTCGCTGGTCTCCCAAAAATCTATCGGGCGCGAGGAAGTACACGTTGTCGCGATCAAGCGCGTTGACGGAGATTGTCTGAGTCAATGCATCATAATACATTGGAATCGGATTACCGGCCACGGATGCAGACCAGCGCTCGTTTCCTCGCACAAACATATTTTCAATGAATACTTTTGAGTAACCGGTCGCCGGTCGACAGACCGAGGAATGTCCGTAGCAGAAACAGGGAGTACAGCCGAACTCGTTGTCCACTGCTAGATTGAAGAAACCTGGTCGACATCTAGCAAATTTCGACATTGAATCAATTTCGCGTTTGACTTTTTTTTTGGGGGGGGGGAACAAACAAATCAGATTTAAATAAACATTAATTCAAGGAACTCAGATCCTTATTTAAAAATGTGTGTGTGTGTGTGTGTGTGTGTGTGTGTGTGTGAATTATTTTCTAGGGGAAAAAATTCCAATTTAATTAAATAACATAACAGAACTTACTCCCTACAACGTTTTCCCTCGACATTTTCCTTGCAAACACAAACTCCAGTGACAGGATCACAGTTAGGAATGTTGCCCGCTGAACCCGCTAGGCTACATTCGCAGGAAGTGCAGCCCAGCGAGACAAAATTGTAAAAGTTGGCTGCGCAACGATCACATTTATCCCCTGTCACGCCAGGTTTACATTGACATTTACCCTCGCTATTGCATTGTAGGCTTCTCGAACCTGCAATTTATTATACATTTCAATTTATCATTATTATATAATTTAAAATTTTAAAAAGAATTAATTTAAATTCCCCAGATTACTATTAAAATTTATTTTTAATATAAGTTTATTATTATTATAATTTAATAAGTAAATAAATATTAATCCTGATTATATTTACCAATCTCGTTGCAGTTGCACGCAACGCAATAATCATCTTCAGGACGTTGATAGTAATTTTCCCGACACCGCTCGCAATTGGCACCATCGCGATTCGCTCGACAATCCAAACAATGACCTCCGTGACCCGTTGCCTTGTACAGTTCCTTGTCGAAGTAACATCTGTCCGAGTATCCATTGCAGTTGCAAGCTGTAAGAATTAATAGAGCAGATTAAATTGATGAATAGTAAACAATGCTAGGGAATAATTGCAAAACTTCTAAATGCAAAAAAGAACGCAAGAAATGAAAAAAAAAGAAAAAAAAAAGAAAAGAAACGCCAGCTCTTTTTCTCAATACAAATAATGCAATTACTCGAAAAATAATGCTCAATGAATGATACTTCATAAACAATAATCATGTTAAAAGTATAATAAATAATTATATTTTCTTAACATATATAATCTGATGTAAAAATTAATTACTAGATTCCGGATACCAAGGGAGTATTCCATTTCCTGTTGATATGCAATCCGCTATCATTAATAACACGATCAGTTTCATTTTCTCAATGCGACGCACTGTTTTATAATTTAACTCTTATTATTATCATTTATTAGTATACGCAATATTGAATTATAATTATTTAATTATATAATTATATATTTAATTACACAAATATATAACTGTCCAATCGTTTGTTGTTATTTTGAATTACGCATTTTAAGTCACTGTCACTTTAAAAGTTATAATCATCTCGTTTAAGATTACATTTCCTCGATATATCCGTCGAGAATCTATCTCTAATTGCGGTCTCTTGAATGCGGACAAAAGTGCATCGAGCGGCTGTGCACCTTCTCCGCAAGCCGTGCATCCCCACTCGAGCGAGCAGGAGATGCACGTAAAAGGCAAAGCTGGTATCAGGTAATACTGGTGAAGGTGCAGTCTGCGCGCTTATGATTTTTGTAACGCGCGTCATGGTTCTCATTTTATTCTTTATACTGATTATTATTCTTTATACAAATGTATTAAAATATGTATGTGTATATTAATTACGAAAAATAAATATGAAAATGTTATGTAAAGACATAATATCAAGTAAATGGAAATATTATGATGCTAAAGATCTAAATATGAATATTTTGGGAATCAATTTTCATAAAAAATATTAAAATAAAGATTATTATAAAATATTTACTAAATACTCACGTTTGCATTCGTGTGCATCTGTAGTTTTCGCACGACCCCAAGGAGCGTCGTTGTAAAAGGGTAAGCACTCATTGCAGTCTGGACCAGCGGTATTGTGCTCGCATCTGCAAAAGATTTAATTTATAGCTGTAATTTAGCACTATTTAGAATTTCATTAAAAACGGCAACAAAAAGATGAGAATTACTCCTATATTCAGTATCGTGAGGATTCTAATTTCACTTAAAACTTAAATTAATTTTAGATTCTAATTTTGATTACTGTTTTACAGAATGCAATTAATATAAGATCTCCTTACAAGATATAACATGGAGTATATATAAAAACCCTGTCAAAATTTCCGCAGCAATTAATATTTAAAAAAAAATTTAAAAAAAAGAAAGAGATAAATAAATCTAAATATATTATTATAAATGCTGAAAAATCATTATTAAATGAGATAAAGTTATTACCGGCAAACTCTGCGAGTTCTACCGTCGACACTGGTACTATTTACGCATTCTCCGGCGTGGCCATTGCAAGCGCATCTTGCACCGACCGCTACATCGGCTATTGCATAGTAATAAGATTTCAGTACTTGCGCGTCGCCAAAAACTTCATCGCCAAATGTGTTTAATCTGTCCAGAGTGATCCTCAAATCTGTCGCTTGTACCCATTCCTATATAAAAAAAAAAATCGCGTCTGTCATATCGTACATTAGATAATTATTAATCATGATAAAAAAAAGAGTCCATGAAAAAATTTTAATTCTGCAATTTAATCAGTTAAGTAATCTCCTGTCCTCATCAAGAAAGAAAAGATTAATTTCCAATCAATTCCTAACTTAGAATTTCCAAGAATAATACTTTATAATTAAAATTTTATAAAAAGTTTCCTTAGATTTTATAAATTAAATGAAATTATATATACATATA
>NW_021849367.1:510818-515845 GCF_003651465.1 Formica exsecta | reverse complement strand
ATATATTTATTTTTTAATTATTAATTACCTGAAGTTCGGGGTTGGTTTCAAAGTAATAAGCAGATGGTCGGCCTTCCAAAGTCGAAAAAGCGACGATGCCTTTAGTGAGTGGGGAGATGTCAGAGAATTCCGAAGTGCATAGCACGCGCGTGTCATCACCACGAATGGTTTCTTTAGACTCGGGTAACTCATATGTATCTCGACACGTTGCTGAATAAAATTGATAAGGCTCCCACGGTGACTTCTCGTTTTTCCGCTTGTAGATGCCCCAACTTTCCGGCCGTGGTGACTCGAATAGCACTCTAACATATGTTATATCGAATGTCTTGCCTGAACACAATAAAACATACAAATTATATTTATTATCATCATAATGTATTTTATACACAGAATAATAATATAAACCACGCGCGCGTGATTGATATTATTTTTATAAATGCATCAATGGATTAATAATATATATGTATAATTATTTTTAAAAATTATTATTAAGTTAATATCATACAAATTTTTGCAAGAAATGTCTTCTAAGACTATTGAAATACGATAATGTAATCGTATAAGATGTAAAAAAGAAGACAAAACGAGACGAACGCTTTGATGAATGAACATATGGCGTACAGATTGAAACATTTCGATCATCATATATATTCTTCTCTCTTTTTTAGTGCCTCTTAAGAAAACAATTGGAACTAACCAATTGGCATACAATCGGCCCAAATAAAATTCCTAATATATTTTCTTAAATTGAAATAATATATGTATATACTAGCCCAAATAAAAATATTTCAAAAATTGAGAATAATTGAGTATAATATAATTTTATTTAATTAAAGAGTTATAAATAATTTATTTGAAAAAATCATAAAATTGATCGAAAAATTATACAAATTAATTAAAAAAGACGTCTTAACTTTTCTAAGTTAGAATATTTTTTCTAACTCCTAAATAAAAATCTAAATCAACTGGTTGTGAGAGGAAGAATAAACTTGCTTCTAAAGTTTTCGAGAGGTCGTCTGTGATTTCTCCATCATCCGCTATACACTGAATGATTTATCTCATCGCGCATACATCCTCGTAGATAACGAAATAGGATGAAAGAGAGAGAAAGAGAGTATATATGCACACGTGTATGAATGAAAACAGAGGGGAAAGGAGAAAAAGAAAGAGAGAAAAAGATAGCACAAATATAAATAAACGTTTCTCAATAATGTAGAAATCTTCTATAAAGCGTCTCAAATTTTACGAGAACGTACCTAGATGAAGGGTGAGATTGACCTGATTAGGATATTCGATGCCTTCGTACATGGTGTCCGATTGCCACCAAGTGGCATTGTCATTATTGTCGTGATCAGTAAGGAAGGAAGCTGAGTGATCGCCACGCCGACAAATTTCACATGACTTCTTCTGTACACCCGTCTGTTTGCAGAATTCGATAGGATGGTCCTCGCCACATGTGTTGGTTGCCTCCATCAGGACGTTAAAAGCCGCGTTTTCGAACGGCGGTATGCATCTCTAAAATACGCCAAATATATCATGTATAACATTTAAAATTAATTTAGTTTTACGATGTTATTTTACGATTTTTTTTATAGTTATTTTATAATTTCTATTACATTCTAATTTTATAGTAATTTTGTACACGTTTATGTATAATATAAAATGTTTTATTAAATAATAAAAAATAATTGCGTGCGCGCATACACACACACGAAAAAATATATCTGATATATATAAGATTGTAAAAGAAGTATTTGTACATATTTTTCTATATTTTTTTTAGAAATTATTTTATATAACACAAAAAATAAAAATATATATTATATAGCCCTAAGTTTTTTTTTTCTATTAGATATTAGATAATGCATTTTCTCTTGTATTAATATACTGAATGAAAAACTTTGCAGCAATACACACACATACACATATTTTTCTTTCTCATATAAGATTATTTCTACAAAAATTTGTATTTCGCACAAAATACTTCTTTTTCAATTTTTAAATAATATAAATAAAATATAGAGACAAACCTGCGGTCTGCCGTTCTCATCGTAACACTTGTCCTCATTGCGAATCTTAGGTTGCTGCAGCCGATTGAACAGCTCCTCGGAAGGATCGGCTTCGGGATCGGCAAGGACGACGCAGCTTCCCACAAGTAACAGAGGAGCCCATATCGCGCACGCTCTCATCTTAGCCTCGAAAAGAGATATCTCTCTCTCTCTCTCTCTTTCTGTCCGAACACTCACTAAACTTTCTCACCGTTCATAAAATCCAATAGGAATCAAAAATTTTTTTTGAGGTTAGCCAGCGCGTCCATCGACGAGATTCACCACGATCGTCGAACGATCGCGTTATCGATCGTGCATCTCCCAATAACTCTCCAGGGGATCGGGATGCTGGACGACGCGTGAGCTCACTTCGCCGTGGACCATCGACGAGTAACGGCTAACGGCGCGCCGCTCGCGCTCGCACGCGAGTCTATCGGCGTATCCCGCCTACGCTAGCCGCGGATTGTGTATGTATATACGTACACATAGAGAGTGTACCTCTCATTCTGAAAGAAGGTAATGTATGGCATCGCACACATCTTTTATTACGAGTTGGTGCATATTTTTTTAAGGGATATTTATAATTATGGATGTTTCTTCTTTGACTCTTATTCTCGGAATACTTTAAAATTTTTTCACTTATTCGCAAGTAAAATGATCTAAAATATTAATTCCTGCTTTTGTTATTGACAATAAACAGCTGACATTTCTGATAAGAGAGTAATTGTTATAAGCAATTTTTAATTTTCAACATAAATATAAAGAAAATAAAAAAAATAGTTTTAATAAATTTGCCATCACAAATGTTCTTTTTCAAAGCTTGTTTTCTTTATATAAAAAAAAAAAAGATTAAAATTATAGGGATTATACTTTGTATAGTAAGTTATGTGATGATTATTTTATATTATAAAGACGTTCCGATGCAGAGTAGAATCGGATATATATATCGCTGTACCCGGAAAGAACATGAGCGATACCGCGATACCACCCACATGTTTATACAATCTTATTGTATTTTGTCATATTATTCAATTCCTATCTTACGAAGAAAGATCTTTTTTTTTAATAATCTGAGGCTTATATATAGTTGCTAGAGATTTTTTTATGAATAATATATAATGCTATAATATGTACAAAAAATTTCACAATATGTGTGTCTTGTATAATAGAATTGTTATTGTTTCCTTACATCTACATAATTGATGATTATTATTTAAACCAGATTAGAGATTCTTCTTGATTATTTTAACAAGTATACAGTTTATCATATATTACATTTACCGAATATTCATGTTTAAATATCTATAAATCTCTGATACACTAAATATATACAGAGATTAAAATACAAAAAGATTAAAATAAAAAAAGATTCAATCAAATTTGTATTCATTTCTCCTGATTAAATTGTTTTTTGTTTTGCAAATTACTATCAAATATAAATATAATTGAAATAATTCTATTTCGTTAATATAAAACTGTTCTATTATATAAATCTAATATTAGATAAAGATATATATTAAATAATAGATATAATATCATCGCGCTATGTAATTTGTTCCAAATATCCTCCTAAAGTGTTCTTGAAGCTCCTTCAAACTTCCAAAAACATCTTCCTTAGGTATTTTGCTCTCAACAATTTCATTCTCATGTTTAATCAACAAAGCATTCCAACCGGCGTTTTTCGCTCCAAAATAATCATTGTCCAGTCTATCACCGATATGCGTCGCTTCCTGAGGCAATATTTCCTCTTCTCGAAGATGTTTTACTAATCTTAACGCTTCCTCGAATATCGGCAAACTCGGCTTTTCCACACCAAGATTGTACGAAGTCAAAACAAAGGTAAAATATTGGTGAATTTGAGTCTCCTTGAGGACTGATTCTAATTGTTCATCGAAATTCGAGATGACACCCACTATGACATTCCTTCTTCGCAGGAAGTCGAGTAGTTCAATAGTACCAGGATACTTGTGCCAGCATCTGCTGGTACCGTAGCAACTTATCAGGCTGTCAGCAACCTGGAAAATAAAATTAATAGAGTCAATGATAAAATAAAGAAAATAAAAATTTTGAGATTAAATATTTAAACACAAGAGAAATTTTATTTTTATATTTATATATATATAAATTTATATAAATATTATATTTTATAATATAATCATCTATAATACCTTGTTCAATTTATCCTTTGACACGGAAGCAAGCTGATCTCTGAATACATTATGCACAATTGTTCTCCACCAATTCTCCCATCCTAAACCAGTGTGTTTGCCATATATCGGATGCTCCTTGCTAAGTTGCGAGAAATTGCTTTCAAAACTTCGCGCCAATTTTTTTGGCTCGATGAATAAACCATGTTGAGAGCCGATCTCGACGTAATGCTCTTCAAGTTTCGTCATTAACAATGTGCCGGTCACATCAAAGGTCACAAGACGAGGCCGAACACGATTTATCATATTCTTAATGGATTTCAATGATTCTCGATGATTTCAGAACACTTCAGGTAAAAGAGCCAAGGGAGCAAATATTGCAGTCGCGATAATACTCACACAGTATACTCACACATAATTCACAAACCACGGACGAAGATGCCAATGACATCTGGCGATTGAAAAATAGAGTCCAGTTATCGCAGTCTCTAATGACTCTATTAGGAGATAAGGAAGATAGTGGTTAAAGATGATGGATGCATTCACAAATAATATTTCATATTAAGAAACGTTCACTTATATTCTTTCATGCATTTCCGAGTGGAAACCTATTTTATTTTATACAAACTGCCAAAACTTTTATATTAAGCAAATATATAATTATTATGGTCGGTAAAACAGGACGGTCCGGCATCCTCTTAATCGTAGACAAAATGTTAACTGTTTTGAAGATTGATAATATTGTAACAACATAAATGAGATTAAAAAAACATATGTCGCATATTATTTTATTTACTTTTATTTTATTATTTTATTTATTTTTTATTATTTT